>NC_051178.1:32067132-32224632 GCF_013339695.2 Rhipicephalus sanguineus
TTATCAACTATTGAACTTGACGAATGACACCATGATACAACTATCTTTGTGAACCCAAGTAGCCGCCTTTGGCTTCGTTCTGAACTATCTACATTTCAGAGAATGGTAAGCATTGTTCTCATTGGTCCATGGTGTCATTGGTCCAAAGTGTCCAAAGCTAGAAAACTGTCACATTGTTAAAGGGCCAGTAAACAACCCCGATGTCCAAAAATTGTAATGAAAAGAAATATGCGCACTTTTGCTATGTGAACATGCTGCCGCAAGAATTTTGCGAGTACGTGCTATAATAAGGAAGTTACAGGGGTTAGAACATCCGTTTCAGCTGGTTTCAAATTTTCGCGCGGCCTCACCACCCTTCTCCGCCCCATGGAGGAAAAGGCGTAGCCCGTCGTCGTGACTCCGCCCACTTCGGCAACGTGACACGACGTCAACGATTGACGTCATGGGCGAGCTCGATCAGTCGCAATGCACTTCCGCTTGCTGTGGCTCCTGGTTTATTGTTTATATTGTCGCACGTGCTCCGTAACTTGACGGGCAGTTTTCGGCTCTTCACTATTTTTAAACCTTTGTGACAGTTCACAATGCAGCAGGAATGCGTGCTTGCTTTCCGAGACGTCGAAGGGGCGCGAGAGAAAAGCCTGGAGAACCCCGCTTGCCGCGCGAGCAAGCGCGACCCGTCCGAGCTACCGGAGATTCCCCTCTTCCCGCTCGATTTGCAGCCGGCCACTGAACAACGCCAACAACGCTTCGCCGAAGTGCGTGCAGGTGCTATGCAGTGCGAGGAATATACGCACGAGAACTGCGTGGCCGAAACCGCATCACGGCAGGGCCAAAAAACAAGGCGCAGTTTCGTAGCGGTGGGTGGGAACAGGAACTGACGTTAACTTGACAATTGTTTGTTGAGACCTGGTTTAGACCAATCGACGAGCTCAGTGCTACGTCAACTCGGCGATCGCCGAGTTGACGTCACTGCGCGTACGAGGAGGACTGGTCAGGCGTAGGAAAGAAGCGCGGGAATTGTTTTTCGAAATGAAGGGTCTGCGCGGCGCGCAGCGCTGTAATATTCGGAAAACGTGATCGCCGCGGTCTACTGTACGGATTAGCGAGCTTGTTTGGCGGGTGTAAAAAAAAAGTCGCAGCCTGTTTACGGGCCCTTTAAAAAAGAGCTGACGTTTTCTATTGTTTCATTGACAGCACTTTTGAGACATAGATGAACTTGAAATTTGCCAAAGTGTGTTGGTGGGCTAGTTGATTGAATTTCCAGTGGAAAGTCAGTGCTGTGTGTGTGTGTGTGTGTGTGTGTGTGTGTGTGTGTGTGTGTGTGTGTGTGTGTGTGTGCGTGTGCGTGTGTGTGTGTGCGCGCGTGTGTGTGTGTGTGTGTGTGTGTACATGTTCTCTGTCTGCGTCCAGTCACACTGTTCAAACTTATTATGAACATGAAGTTAAAAATTTTTTTCACCCACGCTTTTTGTGCTTTATCAAGTAAAAAAATCAGTCAGAGCAGATTGCTAGCACTCTTAAGTAGAATAAAACCATGTCCACAGAAATTTCAACTGAAGCTTCTTGGGAACACCTTGAAGTATGCCTCACAATCTAGTACAGTGGCTACCCCCTCTGCAACGCATGCTACAAAGTTGGGAAAAGCTTCGAGTTCAGCTATGCTTAATGCATAATTCTGCTGTTAGATACACACACGTGCATCATTGCAAGTCTGCAAATGCTTTACTGTGTGTGTTTTGTTTGTTTCAGCAGTGCACCAGTGTGAATACTCTAATGAATTATTTATCAAACTGTGGAGGCTGTTGGTCGCAATAGAATTGATTTACTGATGCATGACTTATATAGCAAAAGGACTAGCCTGTTTATTATTTAATGGAAGAACCACAAGTGCTAAGCTTTTTTTCATGCTTGTTGCAGCAATATTTCGATGCCATCATCCAATTTTTTTTCTATACTTGCCTTCAAAATCGTGGCAAGAAGCTACAGGCTATTTCTTGCATGCATCATATCATCAGAGTGATCAGTTGTGGGTGTGTGAAAACAATGTGATGTATACTGGTCTTGTACTACGGAATGGAAAATGGCACAGGAATGTGCTTTGCTTGACAGTGCCATGAAGTCTGTCTTCAAGCATAATGCTCTGGGTCTTGTAATTATTGCTTGCTGCACATATGCATTGTGTATGAGTACTTATGCACTACTTAAACTCTGATGCATAATAATAATTGTTGGGGTTAAACGTCCCAAAACCATGACACGATTATGAGGGATGCCGTAGTGAAGGGCTCTGGAAATTTTGACCACCCGGGGTTCTTTAACGTGCACCTAAGTACATGAGCCTCGAACATTTTTGCCTCCATCGAAAATGTGGCCGCCGAGGCCGGGATACGACCCCGTGACCTTCTGGTTAGCAGTCAAGCACCATAACCACTAGACCACTGCGGCGGTTTAACTCTGACGCAGGAATACTTTGAAAAACTGTGGTAATATAGGCAGCCATTAGATGAACTAGGATCGGGAAATAAAAGAAAGTTTTATTTCAGATTTTACTATAGAGAATTTGTTACAGCAATCTCGTTTGGTTGAAGTATCTTCCCAAGTACAGTTAATTGTAATGGGCGCGTAGGCCTTTCGTGCGGTGCTTGGCCTGTGCACAATGGAGACTGTGCTGGTTCTCATCCTGCTTGTGGTCGCCCTGGTGCGGGCGCTCGTGGGAGATGCACCTGTTGTACAACCTGGCTACACTGGGATACCAGGCTGCCACTGCTGTTGACGACAACACCGCAACCGTGGACAAGCAAGTGCGCTTGTTTTCTGCCACAGCCTGCTGTTTTAAAACAGCCCTGAAGTATGCTTCTGAGTAATCATAGAATTACCTTTCCAATGGACTTCATTGCCTTGGGAATGTCCTTCTGTAAATTTTTTCAGTCCTTTATGTGTAAGCAGAGTTACAGGTACCCATATAGCATTGCTGCAGGCACTTTCTCTCTTCTTTTGTCCCTGTGATTGCGCAGGAAGCTACGCAGGGCAGGCCTTGCCCAAAGCTTTCATTGTTTTGCATCATGGCCTTGAGCACATTCTTTTATTTACTGTGTTCACTGCTTTTGGCTTAGTTGTGCACGATGCTTGCATGTGGCAGCACTCAGTGGTACCCACATTACACAGTAGATGTGAGGTCCAACTATCATGCTAGAGTGCTTTTTGTGCACTCTGCTCTGTCCAAGTGGTCGAGCTACGAAGTCATGGGACAGATTGGCTTTCTCCTGCACCAGATTGACCAGCAATACAGTGCCAAATGCAGATTGTGCATTTTGAAGTGCTTTCAGTTAGCTAAATATGAATCAACATCTGCCAAGACATCTAGCTCCCAAGGTATATAGAAGAGGGCTGCCTTGCCCTAGTGAAAATGTGTAACTGGGAATCCAACTGGTTTCAACTGGTTCCAGTTCAAATGGTTTAAGGAACACATTTCCAGTACCTAACTGGTCCCAGTTGCCAAATGGTCCCAGTTGCCTACTGGTTCCAGTTGCCTACTGGTTCCGGTTGCCTACTGGTTCCAGTTGCCTACTGGTTCCAGTTGCCTTCTGGTTCCAGTTGCCTACTGGTTCCAGATGCCATCAGGGACCTGTCTCCACCGATGTAATCATACTCCAGTCAGCTCAAGTACACTTGAACTTGTGGATTACTGTGATAACACCTAAGACATTCGAAAGAAGCATTTAAGGTTTTAATATATATTTATTGAAACCAATAAATTACAGTTCAAAATAAGCTTGCGGGAAAAAAAAATGTTCATAATGCCGGACTGCGCACAACCTCCCTTTCTCTTCGGCGCTCAGCCTTCACACTATCCTGGATTTTTTCAGACAGCACATTGGTCAAGTTGGTTGCTGCCGCCAGCGCTTCATTTTTTGTTGAGCGGGCCCAATGGGCAAGGGTCGCTGAAAAATAAAGAGTTCATACCTTGTTAAACAGATTAAAAGTATTAGTAATAATAATTCACCACAAGGTATATACACAGCAGACCAACCTCCAACGACGTTGACCTTCTCCGGGGTCAGTGCGGGTTTGGGGTCTTCGCCGAGGTTCCTATTGCGTGGGTGCACATTCAGTGCAAAGATTTCCTCCGCTCGGCTTTCATGCAGTGCTGTATTTTCTCAACCAATATACTGGTGAAGTTTCGGGCTGCGCAGCTGATGAATCTGTGCCATTCACCCGAGACCAATGAAACAGCGTTGCTGCAAAATAAGAGGTAACATGTTTCATGCATGTCTCAGAACAGTCATATCAATTTATAGATATACACAGCAGACCTACCTTCTAACAATTCACACGACAAACAGTGTCTACAGAGATCATGCGCTGCATCTATTCCGAATTTTTAGAAGTCGAGTTTATATATCATCAGCAAAAAATAATAAAAAAACACCATTATTTTCACTCGAATTCATATGCCTACACCTGCAACAGGTTCAGAAATATTCATTTAGAGTGCAAATACGGGCCCTTAGCGCTTTCTTTGAACGTCGCGTACAGAGTTACGAGTACACTTCATAGTTATTTAGCATGCCGTTCAAAGCACAAGTATTGCACGGCACTCATTTTCTGTGATGCTCCCAAACAAATGGCAGCAAGTTTGCGAGCACTCCGCACAAACCCATAAACAAACTTAGCTAGAGCAGTATAGAAAGCATTTGTTTACAATGCAACGTTCCATCGTCTCAACACTCAAAGCACTCTGCCTGTATTATATCTACATCTTCTCTAGGATACTGAACAACTAGCACTCGAAGCATAAATGGTATAATTACCTTCAAACGGCTGCATCGCTGACAATTGGCAGGCAGCATTCCTCACACAATGGGTCCATATATCCGTCTTGTCACAGGCGTAAACACTTGTCCGGCGTTCGCCTGAAGTCAAAGTCTTCCACAGATGAAGCTGCCGAACACTAATTCGACAAAGTCTAATTTACGCACGCCATGACTGCACGTTCCTTTTGAAAAACAGCACAACTAAGCAGCGCGACCACGGACCACCGAGCGCTCGGTAGCTAGCCCTCGTCCCATGTGGTGTACGAAACTAGCATCGCTGTTTTTCTAAATTTTATGTCTTTGTTATCCAGTTTCTTTCTTCCATTAAATATTGCCAAATTGGCACGAAATAATTCATTTCAGTTTATTTTATATGTAATCTTTATGCTTGATTGCTTTACTGCTTCGTTCAATGTTTGAGCCTATGAGATACGGGACTAATGTGACGGCAGTCGATGTAGAGAGGCTGCGTTTGTGCAGCGGTTTGTGGGTGGGTTTGTGTCGGCAGCATGTCGGCAGTCTCAGCTGTGGTAGCTTTCGGCACTGGCACTACTCCATTTTTCGTTCTCGTACGGAAGTAACCGCTGTGCTGCACACAAGACTATTAAGCATGGCATGCTCCCAGCGAGACGACGGCAATATTAACACCCCAACGTCAATTGGGCCCGCCTCGGTTGCGCGTATTGTCACCGTGATGGACGTAAAAAGATTGACAACAGCTTTTTAATGTTAGTTGAATGTACCGATGCTAAAACAAGCGTACGCTTGTGTGCACTGTGTTCCGCATTTGCGCAACGGAATAATCCACGATAATATGATTTTAAAAAATACATATATATCAGGTGAGGTAAGGCTGTATATATTAATGTAATGGGGTTTAAACAACACGAAGAGGATGACGTCTAAACAAGAAAAGATAATTCATTCGCAAACCATGAGATGCCATTTTCTTATTCTCTCATTGTCCTAGGAATATTACTAGGCCAGTGATGGTACCCTTCTGCGAATAGGACACAAAAAGCTCTTAGATAAAACCCATTTACTCAAGTGCAGCAATTCTGCGTATGCGTTCAATTATCTTTCTTCTTTCACTTTGAAGAACCGTACAACCAAGACAACTGGTCGCACTTCCAGTTAGGGCGCAACTGGGACCACTTGCTTCCAATTTAACTGGTTATGGTTTCCAACTGGGATCAGCTTCTTCCAGTTCAACTGGTCATGGTTCCCGTTGGTGGCCAGTTCAGCTGTAACTGGAACCAGCTGCTAACTGGGACCAGTTGCAACTGGAATTAACTGGGACCAGTTGAGTTGTAACTGGGACCAGCTGCTAACTGGGACCAGTTGCAAATGGAATCAACTGGGACCAGTTGTTTCCCAACTGGAACCATTTGGTCCCAGTTGATACCAGTTGAAACCAGTTGGATTCCCAGTTACTCATTTTCACCTGGGTGTGCTGGCAAGCATACATGTTTCAGAGATGAAAGTATGCAGTGTCATAGTTGTCTCAGTACAAAGCAAGTGATTAACTTTGGCACATGGTCTTGGAAAGGGCCTTGCAGGTAAATACACCAGGTGTCATCTAATGTGATTGTAGGAGAAAATGAAACATTAAGCGTACGTCTGTCGATCAAGGCCTAAAGAGCGAATATGAACTGCTTTTTTGACATTGCAGTCAAGTATGTGTTCTCATTAACAAATTGGCAATAATACTATTGCTGACGATGTCAAGAAATAATCACCTCGCTTGCTTTCACTTGAACCCTAGCTGGTGATGATGACAGTGCAAAAGACAGAGCAAGCAATTTTCTAGCAATATTTAATTGTTAGCTCAAAATTTTCTGCTTTGTACACTGCAGTGATAGTTGACTCACATGTTCACAGATTGACTATGTTTTCCAAGTATGTTGAGTGGTTTCAGTGTGAAACAAATGAGGACAAAGGCAGAGAAGGGACACAAACATCAGCGCGAAACCACTCAACATGTTTAACCACATAACTCACCCAAACGTCAGTTCTTTTCCAAGTATGTTCAGAAGTGTTTAAGGACTCCTTTAAGTTGTCTGGACTGAGTCAGAAACCATGCTTTTCCACTGTCTTCTAGACATGTAATTTTCCTTGCTCAGCTGAAGCACAATTCCACTTTTTTATAAACTTCCTTGGGCGAAGAGGCCTTTAAGGGGCCCCAAACCACACAGAGGTTGAAATTTAGTTGTGGTGTTGCAGTTGTGCATGACTGTGCAATACACACGTAGCCACAAGAATTTTTTTAAACGTTGCCGTTATAACGGAGTGACACACGTTTGATAACCCAGAACCGCCTCTCGCTCATTTCACTATTTCTTTGCTACGTTCCGTTCCTCAGCCCATAGCTGTCCTCCTGGCTGAGCCATAAGATGAGGGCAAGCAGCGAGCAGACAGGTTCTTCTTGTTGCTGACAGGACTATATGTATGTGGCGACGTCATGACAAATGCTGGGGATACTGAAAGCTTCTGTAAGTGCGAAAGACACGTATCAAAAGGACAAGCGCCTGAAAGGCCCGGAGAGGAGCAGGGGAGTGTTCCTTGGAATTTGTGGCACACCTGCAGCTCGTAGCACTGCTGCGTTTGGCACTGCTGATCATGACGGCATTTTAAACTCGCCGCAAGCGTTTACTTAAAATGTTAAATAAATATTGGAGGTAGTTTAGAGGCAGCCCTGTAAAGAGAGACGCTACTAGAAAAAAAAAATTGTTTTTAATATACAGCCTAGAGCAATGAAAGTTTTGATGGTTACGTAGTTTTTGATGGCAATTTCAAATACTTAAGTGGTTTTATTGCGAGTTGCAAAGCTTTTGTTCCTTATTATGACAGTATATAAAATGTAGGCTTTTTTGGCCACGCTTTTTCTGTAGCTAAACTTCCATATTTATAAACCAATAATGGATCATATTTTTCCAAGTTAACTGTAGAATGTCGAAAACATACTAGAAAGTATGTATAAATTATTTTAATGAATATGAAAAATTGGAACCTGGGAAGTCTTAGACTGTTCAGACCCCAGTAATAGGTTGCGTGAAATTTCTGAGAATTATATTATTAATGTCAATGTTTGAAGGAGATAACCACACTCTTCAGATGTCAAAGAAAATGTGCGATAATGTCATCATGATCCGAGCATCAGAAGTACGAAATACAAAATGTCCAAACTGAAGAAGTTGCCAAAATTGCATCTTGAGAACAGTGTGCTTTAAGGGTAAAATATGTTTTTTAAGATGATTTCTTCCTTCATGGAAGCTTAAATGAAGGAAGGGAATTTAGAGAGCTTGTTTCTTTGTTTGATACAATCTTTATGAAGCCAAGGAAGGTATAGGGGACATTGAATTAATTGTATTTTAGTAATTGTGATATAGATGTGAAGAAACTAAAGTGGATGAAAAGACAACTTGCCACCGGCAGGCACCGAACCTGCAACCTTTGGAGCTTGGTATTCATGTCTATTCTGACAATGTTTCTTTCGTGAACTTCTCGCATGAAATGCAATGGCAAGAAGCTGCGCGGTGCTAGCAAGGGGACTCTAGAGAATGCACACATTTCTTTTTTTTAGTTTTTAACAGCCTCCTCATGCTCTTTAAACATGATTTTAACCCATTTTCAATGGGAATCCAGCCTTCATTTTTTTTATTGTCATGAAAGTAGAGAAACTCAATTTTACAAAACATGTTAGAACAAAAAATATGTAATTTTAGAAAAACTCGTGTTTTTCGTGTAGCATTTCCATAAAGAAAGGTTACATACACTCCTATTCAAGCTTTACGGAACATTTATGCTGAAATACACAAGCAGGCCTTACCACCCATCTCGTTTGGCCCTGCCAAGGTGTCTGACATTTCATCTCTGGTGGATCAGTTGGAAGGGCAGTACTTTTCTCTCTTTTAGTGAATCAGAGTGTAGCACTTAGTGAAGGAATGCTGTAGCAAACAATGTATAGTAAAAGCTGGTTAATTCGGATTTCACTGGACCAAAAAAATGTTTGAATTGACCGAATGCCAAGTTATCGAAAGTATCAAGAAAACAATAAACGAGTGTCTATTACATCAATGCATTTTCATTTTCTTGATAAATATGTAAATCCAGTACTTGTTTTTCATAAGAGCAGTGTAAAAGCCGCAATTTTCGTCCTTCGTGACTTCGTTCACCATGTGGCCGTGGCTCAAAACCCGCATGTCTTAAAGGGACACTGAAGTGGTTTTCAATTCTCGAATTTATTGGTAATTTGGAAATTTTACCTCTTATAACATACCTACATAGATTTTTTTCACGATATTTAATTAAATAATGGCGCTATAAGTGGGCATGCTTTAGCCACCGAAACGCCCTCTGCGCACACAGACCATAGGAGAGGAGGATGACAGAAAAAGAAACGTATAGAGAAGTGACAACAACGGGAGGGCTGCACAAGATCACTGCATTGGTTTACGCCTTTGCGCTGCCAAGGGAAGTGTCAGCAGCGAGGTTTGCAGGGATTTGCTTACCACCGCACCGTCCTATTTGCTCACTTGGAGATTCTTGCGATACGGAATTTCACCAGCAGCGTTTCTACGGCCTTTGCAATAGCCTATGTGCCGTGTTTAAGCGTGTTCACCATGCCAAGCTCTGCGTGGCATTTGTCATTGGATCAAACAATATCGCTATCCAAAGTGTGCGTGTAGCATCACCTGCAATAGCACCTACGGTCGCAATGAAGTCGCATTTTACTAATTCTCTCGAGATCAGAAGATGGCTGCAAAGTAGGTCACTGCTATTAAGAGCAATATCTTCAATGCTACAAAAGCGAGTCTGCTATGCCCGAAGTATTTCTGAAACAAAGACTATATACAGGTGAATTTCGTCTGGAATGCCATCGCTATCCTTGACTATGAGGTCTGCGCGACTGAAATGCAACGCGGTCCCTTCTGTATTTTCGCACAACAGAAGGATCTCGCTGCAACTGTGGCATGCCTTCACAAAAGGAAGAAAAACTGAGTTAATACATCTGATCAGGGGTCTTACATGGAGTGCAGAGTGAGTTTCGGCAGGGCCCGAAACAGTGCAGCTGTCAGCGCCGCCTCATTTCCGAGAACGCGGTTCGTTACGTAAGGATGAACAGTTACAAGTTATGTCTATCATTATTCGCGATGCGCAATTGTCTCTATTTTGCCAATGTCCGTCGTTCACTCATGTCCCAAGAGGGCCATAACACATGTTGCCACTTCGTGGTGGGCCTTTGGCGCTGTCACTTAGAAGCAGCAGGTGCACTTCTTTCTCGAAATAAAATTACTGCTCCTTCGGAGCAGTACTGTTAATGTTAAAATAAAATTTTAAGAAAGATTACCCAGAGGAATTTGCAAGGAACGCATGATTCAAATGAAGCTTTTGCAGCCCCATGTAGTCCGCAGTGCGTTAGCCTGTTGCGCCACCAAACTTGAAGAGTGGGACTGATTAGATGGCTGGATTTATTTGTTGACATAATGGTTATTGCTATGTGCGAGTGTGATGCTAGCACTTCTGCAAAACGCTCATTTTGAATCGCTATCGAACACATCACGGCTTGTGTGCTGCGACATGGGTACTTTCTATCGTGCTTTGGCTCAATCTAAGATCCAGTCGCCCACATGTCGATTGCACCGTCATGTTGAATGAAGTCAGCCATGTAGCAGCGACAGTTCTCGATAATGATTGAAAATATATCGATCAGAGCTGGGCTATGCCATACCGATATCGCATGGCAATTTCACTCAAGGCCCACTCTGATCGTATCTTTCAATCAAGATAGAGAGTTGCAGCTGTCTTTCATGTAATGATATAGACGATGGCCTATAATCGCCACCGAGATGTTTGGTCGCAATCTAATGTCATTGGATCAAACATTATCGCTATCTAAAGTGTCCATATAGCGTTACCCGATGCAAATAGAGCAGTGATCCAGCTCGGGCTCGACTGTAATCACTGCGTGTGCGACAGGTCTAATTATAGTAAATTGGTGATTAGCCACGGATTCAAATATTTTCAGCCTGTGCTTATCACGGCTGTAGGTTGCGGGTTGGGGAGCACTTTCTTGTGCCGTGTCATCAGCAATGGCAACATGTTCAGTCATTGTTCGTATAGACGCACGACTGGCTCAAACAAGTACAGATGTACAGTCGAGCGCAATTTGAAGGTTATCGCGTGTCTTTCGACTGGCCTAGCATCCCAAAAGTCTAGCGGCGCATTTCAGAACAGTGAAAAATCAAGATTTTGCATTCTTATCTCCCTCCTTGGCTATTCCATGCTACAACAATCACCCCCTACGACGTACTCTTCACGTTTTCTCTCAATTTTAAGCTCTCCATTCGATGCAATGAAACATATAGTTTGTTGGCTCTTATCTCTGTGGACCCTAGTGAAATTGATAGGAAAGATCTGGTAAAGCTGGTGCTTGGCTCTACTTCATTTAAACGACTTAATTGCTAAGCTGCATAAAATATAAACATTCCGCCGTCATAAAAAAAGAAATGAAAATGTGCCTTCCTCATACGGGAGTGGTCGCTGCTTAAGGAAGAGCAAAAAGAGTGAGGAAGCTTGCCTGATACCTCCCTTTCCTCGAAAGAGGATTCTGGACTGGTGCGCTGTTGTAGTCCTCAGTCAACACTTGCGTGATAACCTTTCATAATTAATAATAATTGTTTGGGTTTAACGTCCCAAAACCATGATTTGATTAGAGAGACGCCGTAGTGGAGGGCTCCGGAAATTTTAACCATATGGTGTTCTTTAGCGTGCACCTAAGGCTAAGTATGTGGGCCTCAAGCATTTTTGCCTCCACCGAAAATGCGAACGCCGCGGCCGGGACTCGATCCTGCGGCCTGCGGGTGAGCAATTGAGCACCGTACCACCGTGGTGGCTGTGATAACCTTCAAATCACGCTAGACTGTACTACATCGAGCTCACTGTGACACCCACAGATTGCCGTATTAACAACTATGTGCTTATTTAAAACGAAAAAACACTTGACTACACGCTATCGCCTTCTGCTGTATGCAGCCAGCAGCCTTGGAGGCACCCCTGATGGTGTTGTGAAGCTTCTACTAATCTTAGTGGCAGAGAGATTCGCGGCGCCCTCCGAGACGTGCACTTTGCGTTTGTGCCAAAATGCAGTTGTTCGCGCTAGTTTATGCGAATTTTTGGCGTGTTTTTTTTAGCTTGCTGCACGAAATTCTATAACATCACACCAAAACCTCTTTTTTTTTTTTAAGTACTTCGGTGTCCCTATGACCCGAAACGGGCTCTGAACTCATCTCTTTTTGCTTACCGCCACCAGCAACACCACCACATGCATGTGAAGATAATTTTTTCTCTGGAAAAATGGCCAGCGCAGTTTTTTGTGCGCGCTAAGTAAAATCGAAAACGAAACAACTTTGCCGCAGCTGCTGTGGCCTTGGTCGCCAACAACGCAATTGTGGTTATATTGTGGATGGTGACCACATCCTTCTGCAGGCCTGTGGCCGTTTCAGTGGTTCCCGAACGCCGTTTTCACTCCTTTGCGGCGCTTCTTGCTTGGCGTGCCCCGAGGATCGTCCGAATTAATTTGGTTGTGGCCAAATATGACCGAATTAACGAGAGCTTGATTCCATTAAACAACAAATATGCCTGTCGGGGCCAGAGAGCACGTTTAAATTATCCGATTGTCTGAATGAATGAGCTTTTAATATATTTCATTCACATCAGTGAAACAGCCTGGTTCTTGTCCATGCAGGGTCGGGGTGATGGCCTCAGCGCTGAGCTTGAGCGGTCGCTGCATGCGGTTGCTCAACGGCCCGATCGGCTGCGCTCCGAGTCACAGCGTCTGGAGCGAGCGCTGGACCTTGAGACTACCAACAGCATGGCAAGCAGTGTTGCATCACCTTCCGCCAAGGCACCACCTGCTCCATAGCCACAGTTTGTGCACATCCATTTTCATGCCCGTCTAGTGGAAGCACAGCCAACGAACACAGCCTGCCTTCATGCTGTGCCAAGTTGAAACGTCACAGCAACATTCTTTTTGGTGCCAGTCAGCACTGTGACCTCGGAAGCGTTTGTGCACCAATGGGCAGGCCTGCCAACCTGCATTGTCATGCCATCCGTGAGCTATCTGGTGTTTGCCTTATGGAATGTCAATTGATTACTATGGCCGGTGGCAAAAGAAACCAGCGTGTGTGCTGTAAAACTTTGTATTTGACAGCATCTTGTTCTCTTGGCAGATGACGTAAAATGTGCCACTTCTGTGCCCAATTGAGAGCTTTCAGTGGCTTGAACGTGGGCTTGACTAGAACTGTGGATGAGTTAGTACACTTTATAGAATTTTTTCGTGCCAGTATTTGATGAACCAACTCATATTCTGCCCATTCGAAATAATTGGCCCATTCGTGAGAATAATTTATTTTAGAGTTAAAAACGTTTTACCTTGAGCAAAATCATGCATGTAACCTTGGTAATTTAAACTCAGTCATGCATGTAACCTTGGTAATTCAAACTCTTTGATATCTCAAGAATTTGTTTAGAGCAAGGTTTGCATAAAGGGGCATTTGTTTTTCTACACCACATTGACCGTTGCATGCCTTCAGCTCTTCTCAAAGAGTGAAGTTTCCGTTGTTCTAATGTGCAAGATTTTCATGGAATGTGAATATCAGTTTGATTCATGAACTCTATTTGAGTGCGCTTGAATTATCAAGGTTCAAATATACAATAGTAGGAAAAGTTTTTTTTCTTTCTTGAAGAGGGTTATAAAGGAATCACTGACATTGCTTGTTTTAGACTCTGATTTACTTTGGAAATATTAAGATTGTGATATTAGAATGTTATAAGAAAAAAGAAAGTACTTTTTCCTACTATTGTATGTCTTAGTGTTTTATTTTTAAGTGTTATTTAGTGCAGCTGTCTAGCATAGACTGATATAATGGCATTGTTATGAAAATACTATTGCTGCTGTTCGCTTTAGGTTATGATGTGCTCTTGAAATTTGATATTATTATATAAATTTAATATTTCATTTCTTTTGCATTCTGCTATTGCTTCTTCATTTCTGGCCACATTGTTGCCACTTGTTCATTGTAGTAGTTTTAGTCAGCTGCATACTCAAAAGTGAGCTGCATATATTTACTCAAAAATAGGTCCAGCTTGAATATACCCGACCTCTTATATTGATGTTAAAGAGACAGGGCGAGCAAACATGGACACAGTCTTTGGTTAAGTATTTTTTGGAGAAGGAAGTCAGGCCTGTGATTTCAGATAAGGAAGGGTATTTCGAATTATGCTAGACAGCATGTTCTCAGAAAAAGCGTTAACAGCCATAAAAACGAATTTTAGGGAGGTAAAACTTAAACCATCGGTAGTTAGGCAGCGTGCGTGCTGTCGATCTTTTGTTAAGACATAATCTTGAGAGAATAGCGTGTAATGTCAAGAAGGCTCGCTCACTTTAGAATTGTTTTTTTTTTCTGGCGAAAACGCATAAGAACAAGATTTCTTTTCGAGCTATTGTTTCTGAAAAAGGCACCTGGCAAATCGCTGCTTCTAGTTACTTGCAGAACTGTTTAACCTCAGTGAGTTTTTCAGACCCTTTTTGCATGTGTGATCCTCAGGTGCTAGTTCAGTTCCACTCAAAGGAGAACCGTGGTGGTTGTAAAGCTTTTAGCATGGATATCGAATACCTTCATTACTCCTTGCTGCATGAAGGCTTATTAAAACGTGTTAAGGATTCTATCAAAGAACAAGTGCAGGAAACGTTTTCACTGGTAAGTGTGGTGTGCCTACGGAGGCTATTCTAGAAATCCTTTTCATGTATTTAAAGTCAACGTTGGTAGGTTGGAAGGAAGGCATTTATGCACAGAAATATGGAATTTGCATTGGTCCTAAGGTTGCTCCAATTCTTAGTGATTTATGCATTAGCAAGATCAACAAACGCTTAGAGGACGCCTTAGGTAATTGTATTAATTAAGGTTTTCTGGTACATCGATGATTGTTTGATTTTCTGTAGTGGTGATGACTTTGAATCGGTGGTTACGTCAGTGAGCGAACAATGTGAATTAAACGGAGGAGGGCTTAACTTCACTAAAGAATTGCCTCGGAATGATGGAATACAATTTTTAGACATTTCCTTAACGTTTCAGGAGGACCACGTGTGCTGGTAATATTCTCCTAGATCTACACCGCTGTTAAACTTCTCGTCGAAACATTCTAAAATTGTAAAAAAAAACAGTATAGCCATGTCATGCCTTAAGTCTTCTCTCACTAAGTCATGTGAACACAAAATGTGTGCCAGCTTTAACGCACAGGTTACGCGTGTTTTAGGTGTCGGCTATCCTCGCGTGGCAGTGGCCACAGTTGCTGAACGCCTAAAGGAATCCATTTTGTTAAGTCCGAGCATGGTTGCAGAAAGCAATAGAAAAAAGCGTGTCATCGGTATTCCTTATGTTCATTGCGTATCTCATAGGCTAAAAAAAGAAGGGGGTAGATACGATGTTAATGTTGTTTTTACGGCTGCCAGTAAGCTAGGTATATAAGATATGTGCCGCAGTGCAGAGAAAGAATGAGCGGGTAATAGATAAGAAGCAGACTGATATTTGTTTTGTGAAACATACCAAAAATTCAGTGATTGCCGTACGTGTGTGGTGTATTCCGTTTAGCTGCGGTCGCTTTTACGTGGGGCAAACGGATCGCTGTGTTAACCAGAGAATAATGGAACATAAGAGATCGCTAACTGGAGGCTCACCGTCTAATCTATCTTTACATTGTCGATAGTGTAAGTGCACGTCAAAGTTCGATGAATGCGCGATTTTGTACCGGCACAGGAATGAAGAAAAGCGTTTAATGGTTCAGGCCTGGCATATCGATAATAGTGTTAGCGCATGCGTGAGCCAACCATCGATTAACCTGCATAAAGCAGAAATCAAGTGTCTGAATAGTTGTCTCTCACGTAGACCATCACGCGTGCCGGATTGAGAGGTTCGCCTATTGCATGGGCATGTACAAATAAGTTTTCATGCCTTCTTTCTTTTCCGCCGTTGTGCGTCTCTTCAGTTGTTAGTGGGCGTTTGTGGTGTCTTGACTTCTTTTTTGTGTCAGTGTTTGCACGCCCTGTCTCTTTAACATGAACACTTACCAACTAGCTTAGCTCTCTGTTATTTTAAGCTCTTAGATTGGTCTCTACGAGAAATTTTAAAAAGTGATTTGAATATATAGATCAACCCATACTTTTTGAGAAATGGAAAATTGGAGTAAGGCGCACCTTTAATTACAATAAGCACAGTTTGTTTATAATACACACGCATGTATTGTACACACGTCACTTTTCGTGAGAAAAAAAAAAGCATCACCTTGAAGGCCTGTGTTTTCTCAACTGCTGGTGACAACCGAGTCACATACAGTGATCACAGTTCTGTGGATGATGCTGCTCTCATTTTTATGGTTTTATCAGTCAACAGAAAATCTCGACTGAGTGTGCCAACGTGTGCAGCCACGGTGGCTGAGTCAGAAATGTAGTCTGCAGCGTTCACAGTGCTCTCTGAAAGTTTTATTAGAGTTCTTGATGCTATTCTTCCTCTTTATTTCTGTGGTCTGCCATACCAGTGCAGCTGACGCTTGAGGAATGGTGGGTACGGCATTGGAACTTCATTAGCTCGGTATTTTTTGCTAGCTTTGGCCACGAATATAGGTCGATACCTAATTATGGGTGACGTTTCCGACAAGAAAAGGCCCGCCTATACTATAATAAATACGATAGCTGTGCAGCTTTTGTTAACAAAGAAAACGTGTGCTCATATTATCAGGTTGTCATTAACTGACTGTTCCTTTCATTCTGAAATGTGTCATAATGATGACAAGTCTTAGTAGACATCATCACAGTGCACTTAAACTTCGTCACCGTCACTGCCATGCTGAAGTGCGTGCATGTTGTAACATTTGTTACAAGCTGTTTATTACAATAGTGCAATTGTCTAGCATAAACCGAGATGGTCACACCAGGAAGAAAATACCACTGCCACTGTTCACTTAGACTGTGACGTTGTTTGGAAATTTTACATTGTATTATATATAAGTGTCATTTCCCTTTGCTTATTCTACCACCACTGTTATTAGTTTTTACCATGTTGTTGCTGCTCTTTCAGTGTGGAAGTCTTGGTCAATGTTCTAGCAGTCTTTTTGTGTTTTTATTGCATAATGTGCATTTACTGGAATTTCGGATGCTTTTGCAATTAGTGCAATCCGCTTGCTGTCCAAGAACTTACTCGTGCAACTTATTTATGGGACAAAAATGTAAATACGGCCTCTCTTTTGTCACGCATAAATATAGCAGTGATGAACAGTCATAATATGAGATGTTCAGGTATTATTGTAATTTATGCTGTATGAGATATGCTGTTTCTATTCAATAAATTCCCGATTAATTTTGTTAATTGTAGAAAATGACTACTATATTCCACGAAAAGATTATTAAAGTCCAAATCTGGCAACTATTTTACCATTTCTAGGTAATGACGCTTCTATGCTCTTCAAATGCCCCTAGCTATCGCGCGCCTGATAGTAGAAATTCCTAGCAAATTCGAAAAGAATGTTAAATAAGCCGAAAGGTGCAAAGCCAAAACCCCCACTTGATGTATTGAGGGGCAGAAACCAAGTCATGCAAGGCATGTCGGGCCGGCCAGCGTGGAGGACGAAAGCCTAGAGCAGACCCTCAGCGGAAAGTGACCACGCTGCACCATTCTTGTCCCTGGTTGAAAAGGCTCTGTCTGCAGTGCTGAAATATTGCGCATAATCCCTTTATGCGCAATATTTTGTAGCTGAACAAGAAGCAAAAAAAGAAAAGAGAGAGAGGATATTACCTTATTAGGAGCTGGCTCGCCAGGTTCTTAAGCTGGGGCGAAGTCCCGCGCCGTAACCGTAACCTTAGTTCCAGAGGCGACCTCTACAGGCGCAGCTCGCGCGAGAGAGGTCTTATTCCTCTTGTTCTTCGAGTGCCTTGATGATATTAACGCTGGCAAAACCACATATAGCATAGCCAACTGTAGCATGCTCGCGCGAAAAAGAATTCGTCTTCCTCTTGTTCTTCGAGCGCTTTGATGATGATTTTAACGCAGGCAAAACCACATATAGCCAACTGCAGCATGCGCACGCTCGCGCGAAAGAGAAGTCTTCTTCGTCTTGTTCTCCGAGCGCCTTGATGATGATAATAACGCAGGCAAAACTACATATAGCATAGCCAACTGTAGCATGCGGCGCTCGCTCCACTCCGGCGCGTGCTCTAGTTTGATAGGAGACCGCTAGAGGGCCACAACTGCGCTTCCTATCTCTTTCGACAGTCGTCAGTCAGTGCGCTTCGATACTAATAACCTGAACGAAGAAGGCAAGGCGGCGAAACGGGGGGCTCGCAAGGCAGCAGCACCGCGGGCTCGCCGCCAAGACCCTGCGGTGAGAGCTCGCGAGGCCGCAAAGAGACGTCAGCGTCGTGCGGACCCCGAGATACAAGCCCGCGAAGCCGAAGCAGCGTGGAAGCGGCGGCAAGAGAACCTTGAAGAGGTAAGGGCGCGGGATGCAGCGGCCAAGCGCCGAAAGCTGTCGCTATCTGAAGTTGGTGGCGCCGACGCGCGCTTCAAGCGCGATTTCCTCGACCACAGCTGCAAGGTCTGCGACCGCTTGTGGTTCGACAACAACGTGACCACAATCGCTACTATAACAACGTGTCACGTCTTTATATGACAGTAGAGAGATTGTACGGAGCATTCACGGTTTACCCGATTGTCTCCGAGCCAGCTCCTCAATCATCATTTACTTCGTGGACATGGCGCGATTTTTTTTTTTAGATCTGGCGGTCCCATGCCGCCAATTTCCCTCAGGGTGGGTGCCGCTATATCGACTCCATGTGTTGTGTAGGCAGGAGCGCGGCGTAGCCCGCGGACAGCCGACGGAGAGGCCTAGCGCCGGGAGGCGCGCGGAGTAACGAGACGGACACGGAGAGTTCGGGGGAGACTGGAGCAGTGGCGGATCCAGGGGGGGGGGGGGGGGGCGATTGGGCGATCGCCCCCCCAAAGCTATAAGCCAACCCAACCCCCCCCCCCCCCGCTTTTCACCTCACCGAAGGCCATTTTTCAGAACGTAGAATTTTTTCAGGTGGTCGCTGTGTCCATCCCAATCCGAGACTAGGGAAGCACCCCTCACACAGCCCAGCGCTTTTGTTAAGAGCGAAACAGGCTTTCTAGAAAAGATTTCTTCTGCGTCCTGCATCTTTCAAATAGGCACCGACGAGCACAAGCCTCAACTATTTTGCTAAAGCAACTGCTGCCTTTATGGAAGCGAGCTAAAGTTTCCTCCCCACTCCCAGGGCCATCAGCTCTTCAGCAAAGCGAGGGGTCTTCAAATTCTCCCATCTTTTTCTCAGAGACAGGAGTCTGTTCTGTGTCATTCAAACTGGCATCTTTCGTCCCACCACGGCCGGGCTAGACTGCACGTGCGCGCTTGAGCGCGCACGTGCAGTCTAGCCCGGCCGTGGTCCCACAAAGCGTGCAGAACAAGTTACCTTTTAGTCAACCTTCAGCGGCTGGTCCAAAACAAAAAAAAAGAAGGAAGGCAGGCAGTGGTGCTGTGAATTATATTCGCCGAAGTACCGAGCAAGCCTCCGAGAGCACGTGCGCGGGGTATAATCGAGCGCGACTCCGAAAGCTCCGTTTGACCGTCCTTAGGCTGCGGAGATAGAAAGGACATTTTCTGGCAACACGACCGGCCAGAAAAAAAGGCAATGGGGAGGAGGGGGCGGGGTAACAAAGGGAGGCTTACTCCGAAACTACGTTCAAGGAATACTAGAGCGCGCGCCGTTGTGGGAATACTCATTTATCGAGCAGGTGGCCTGCCCTTCCCTCTTTCACCCTCCTCTTACCAACAACACTGATACGTGTTCCCCAATGTTTAGCGGAAATATGCGAAATTTTAGATAATGAAATGGCACTGAGCAATGCAACTGAGAACAAAAATAATGAGCATTTGGTTACTAACGTGAAGTTTTAAAGTTGGGCAACGCCCCCCTCCCCCTCTCCCCCCCCAACAACCAACCGCCCCCCCCAAAGCAAGCGCCTGGATCCGCCCCTGGACTGGAGCATGTTCTCCAACGTTTACTGCACGACATTTTAAAGGAAGGGCGAACAGGTGATTGGCCGGCGCGACACGGGTCACATGACTTACGTGGCCACGCCGCGCTGGTAGCGCTGGCTACAGATTCAAAACGAACACCAGCGGAGACCTGGCTCCATCCTGCGGCACTACCAGGAAACACAGCACAAGCTGGTGTGTTGACATGACACCAGGGGTCGTGCGACACAGCATTGTCTTTTTTGTTTTTTTTTCTTCTTTTTTTTTGTTCGCTGGCTAGGGCAAATTAATCTTGCCCGCCCGATACAAAGGGAATAGCCCCAAGTCATCATAGTCATCATCATCATCATCTCGCCCTGGGAGGAGTTACATCCTTCAACATTTGTTAATGGGACCCGGAACTATGCATCTGATACCTGAAAACATACAAAGGAAAATTCAGTCCGCCCGACACATGCACAGGAAAAGTGCCGGCCTGCACTGTCCACATTAAACACGCACACACACAGACTAAGTCCTCTGCGGCTACATTGCGGGCCTCTAAGGCAGTACAGCACCAGAAGATACACAGGTCATCGGCCATACCATGCTGAATGCGCCGGTTCTCGTACGTCCAGAAGATACACGGACTACTTAAGTCCGGGGGGCCATAGTCCAGGTGGGCCGAGGTTTACGCACCTTCCATGGAGGGTTCGACCGAGACCGTGAAGAAGAACTTTGTGGGTTGTGGCTGTAGGAAGCACTCTGAAGTCCCATTCCCTTGTATTCCCTCCCCCGTGTTGGAATTTTGCATATTTACCAGCGGGGAGGAAGAATGCCCAGGACTCTCCTCCAGGGGTCCCAAGTGACGATCCTGGGCTGCAGGGGCGTAGCCAGAAATTTTTTTCGGGGGGGGGGGGGTTCAACCACACTTTATGTATGTTCGTGCGTGTGTTTGTATGTGCGCATGTATATATACGCAAGCAAAACTGAAAAATTTCGGGGGGGGTTGAACCCCCCCCCCCCTGGCTACGCCCCTGCTGGGCTGCAGGCCATTGAAGGTGCGCTTCAGCAGGTGCAGAGTCGCACTGCACAGCAGGGCCATCGCTGTTGTCGACGATGACGTGGTCGTTCTCGAGCCGGCGCTGCTCGCTGGCGACCTGTCGCCTTAGCGCCAGAGGCAGCCGAAGCAGCTTGGCGGACACTGGCACGATGTTCTGCAGCCTCTTGACCCGGTGGACGTAGTCTTTGAAACGTCCCAGGGCCCCGCCAGCCAGGTGCCCGAACCCCGGAGGTACACCTGCAGGAAGCTGCAAAGAAAGTGGTGTAGCTGAACGTCCGTGTGGAAACAGCCTAGGACTGGCATGCGATGCTTGGGGAAATTCTGCAGCTGAGTGGACGTTTGGAGCAGTCGATGCTTCGAAGCTAAGAGCCTGCCGAAGTCCTTCTTCGTCATTAATGATGCAGTGGCTCCAGTATCCTCGAACAGAGACATGTGAATTTGTCCTCCGACGACAGCCGGAATGCGCAAGTCCCTTGGGCTTGGTGGCGCAACTTGTACGGAAACAACTGTAGCGGTTCGGAAGCCTGCGTCGTGAACTGGGGAAACCTCATGGACCGACACTTGTCGTTTACGGCAAGCTGCCGCGAAGTGCTCTTTGATATTGCAGAAATAGCATATTTTCTCGGCCCGACAATTTCTCGCCGAAGCTAAATGGCCTAACCGGCCGCACCGGAAACATGGACCTGCTTGAGGCTTGGCAGCAAGCTGTTCTACATGCTGGCAGCGAGAGCCGTCCTGTAGACTCGCTGGGGAGCCCGCGCAGCCATCTTGCACGTGACCGCCCAGGCCTGAGGGGGATGCCGCCGCCATGTTGACTCGAATGTGGCGCGCGCGAGCCGGCCATAGAGTTTCCTAAAAAAAAGCTACTATAAAGAGCCGCTTTATTCGAGTCGAGCTCGAGCTGACATACGCTGCTGAGGATATATGCAGATGAGGAAGTTGTACAAATGATGATGATATGTCCAGTTGACAAAGAAAGAGTTAGTGACCGGGCTCCTTTATCCATGCCGCCTCACCCTCGCCGGGCCGTCAACCTCCCCTTTCTTCACCCTCTCTTTCGCGGAGCCTGCGCATGATCCGCAACGCTGAATGGCTGCGACGCGTGATACCTCCCGGTCAGGTGACCCTGACGTCAGGAGAAGCGAGCGCAAGCAAATTTCGCGCGCTTTTAGTACGGGTGTGTGCACGTGTATGCGTGTCTGTATGTGTGCATGTGTGCGCCTGCGTCTGTAGTGCTTGTGCGCACGTGTTAACGTGTGAGTGCGTGTGCGTGCGTTTGTGTAGTGTCTTCGCGCGTGTTTCTGCGTGTACGCACGTATGTGTGTGTGTGCGCGCCTGCGCGTGCGTGCGTCTGTGTGTTTTCACGCGCGTGTACGTATGTGCGTGCGTGTCTCTATCGCGTGTGTATGTATGTGCGTGCGTGTCTGTATGACTGGTGCATGCGCGTGCGTGTCTGTATCACTGTATGTGCGTGTGTGTCTGTATCGCGTGTGCATGTATGTGCCTGCGTGTCCGTATCGCGCGTGTATTTATGTGCGTGCGTGTACCGCGTGTGTATGTATGTATGTATGTGCGTGCGTGTCTGCATCGCGTGTGTATGTATGTATGTATGTGCATGCGTGTATATCGCGTCTGCATGTATGTGCGTGCACGTCTGTATCGCTTCTGTATGCGCATGTATATGTATGCATGTGCGTGCGTGTCTGTTCGCACGTGCACGCACCTGTGTATGTACGTGCGTATCTATATCGCGTGTGTATGTGCGTGCGTGCCTGTATCGCGTGCGCATTGTCACGGGGTCGTGACGTCGACTAATACAACAGTCGTCGTGTTCAGGCTGAAACTCTCTATTTGGCCGAACTTGTGGCCGGGAAATGAAAGCTCAAGCTACAGCAATACACGCTGTACACTGATATCGGCGAACAGGGCGTCGGTCGTCGATAAAACTGACAAGCGGTGTAGCGTGTCGGCATTTATACATGTGCCGTCGAATATTCCAGCGTTTTCGCTGGCTACAGTAAATAACAACAATAAGCAAGAAAGTACAATTGTGAAGAAGAAGACGCGTCGCCGGTCAGCAGTATCGCCAACGCCCGCCTCGCGCTGCTGGTCGCTGGCATCTTTCTGGACGGTGCTCTGCCCCGACTCGCTGTGTTTGTTCAGAGCGTCAGCACAGGAACGCACCGCCAATAAACCTCTTCTCAATTGGTGGAGGGTGCTGAGGGTCCCCGTCAACTGAACCTGGAGCTGCGAAGCAGAACACTTCCGCCCATCATGACAACCAACGTCGACCAACCGGCCCTGTCCGGCAGCGGCACCGGAGTTCCTCGGCTGAGGGACCCCAAGGTTTTCAGCGGTGCCGGTGAGACCGACGTAGAAGACTGGTTCACTAACTACGAACTGGTGAGCGCGCACAGCAAGTGGGATGACGCCGACAAGTTGACCCACGTCGTGTTTTATCTCACTGACGTTGCCGAAATGTGTTATCACAACCACAAAAGCGACACCCCGACATGGTCAGTATTCAAGACGTCTTTAGCTGAAGTGTTTGGCCGACCCGCTGTCCTCAAATTTCGCGCCGAACAACGCTTGCGCACACGAAGACAGAAGCCGCCCGAAACGTTCACAAGTTACATTGAAGACATCATCGATCTTTGTAACCGTGTCAACGCCGCCATGCCTGAGTCTGACAAGATTCAGCACATCCTCAAAGGGATCGACGATGGCGCATTTCAGATGCTCCTGGCCAGGAATCCTCGCACAGTTTCGGAAGTCGTCACCTTATGTCAAAGTTATGACGAGTTGAGGAAGCAGCGCGCCCTGACTCGGCCATTTTCATCGAACGCCGACTCGCTCTCGAGTCTTGGTACTGTTCCCGAGCACTCGCCGACGCTTCAGGAGATCAAGGACTTCGTGCGCGAAGAAGTTGCTCGTCAACTTTCCTTGGTCCCCTTCACACAGGAGCCGCCCTCTCGTCTGCCGCCAACGCTCCGCACTGTTATTGCCGAAGAGGTCGCTCAAGCCGTTCCCGTCGCTCACCATCAGCAGTCCGTGGCTGCGCCTCTTACATATGCGCCGGTTATGCAGCCCGTAGCCTCACCTATTACGTATGCCCAGGTGGTGCGTAGGCCTCCCCAGCAGCCTTACCCACCTATGCAGCAATATGCCCACCGATCTGCACCTCTTCCTACATCTTGGGCCAAGCCGCGAGTCAGCACTTCTTGGAGGACTCCTGACAATCGCCCCATTTGCTACGCCTGCGGTACTCCAGGGCACGTTGCGCGATATTGTCGCCGTCGCTTTCAAACATCCAGCGACGCTACCCGGCCGTTCCAATACGGCGCTCATCCCATGCGCCCATCTCCTACCCGACCCTCACCACCGGATGCTTACACTGACCTCCCTGACTTTCCGTCGCGCCGCTCACCATCTCCTCGACGGCGATCGCTCTCCCCAATGCGTCGCCGACCCGGACCCTCGAACCAGGAAAACTAAACGCCGCAGTTCAAGAGGCAAGAACTGCGCCATCTTCGAACTGCCCAAGTCCTCGCACTTCTCCTGCTAACGTAGTCGCCGTATCTGTCGATGGTGTTCCTTCATTTGCCCTTGTAGACACCGGCGCAGCCGTTTCTGTTATAGCCGCCAAGCTCTGCCGTTCACTACGCAAAGTGACCACGCCGCTCTCTGGACTGTCGCTACGCACGGCCAGCGCACAGCACATTACACCTCTCGCAGCCTGTACTGCCCGCGTATTCATACAAGGCACTATGTACGTCGTGGAGTTTATTGTTCTTTCTGCCTGCTCGCACGACGTCATCCTCGGATGGGATTTTCCATCACGTCACACAATAAACAATAGGCACTAGCAAGAAAGTACAATAATAAAGCAAAAGTACAATCCTCAGATGGACTAACGCGCGTAATATGGCTTGAGGCGCACGACATGGCCGACATTAGGTCGCGCACGGCGTCGCTGAGAGTTCGTAATGCCGTCAGGGACAACCTCGTAGTCGAGTGCGCCGAGGCGTCGAAGTACCCTGTACGGTCCGAAGCAGGGGCGTAGCCAGAAATTTTTTTCGGGGGGGGGGGGGGGGGTTCAACCATACTTTGTATATGTTCGTGCGTGCGTTTGTATGTGCGCGTGTATATATATACGCAAGCAAAACTGAAAAATTTCGGGGGGGGGGTGTTTGAACCCCCCCACCCCCCCCCCCCCCCCCCCGGCTAGGCCCCTGGTGCGAAGTATCGCCGAAGAAGCTTCTCACTAAGTCCCCGTCGGCGTATCGGCGTCGAGACCCACACACGGTCACCGGGTTGGTATTCCATGTGGCGTCGTCGAAGATTAAAGTGACGGCTGTCGACCCTCTGTTGGTTCTTCATGCGCAGGCGGGCGAGCTGTCGACTATCTTCGGCGCGTTGCAAATAAGCAGCGACGTCGAGATTGTCTTCGTCGGTGGCAGTTTGCAGCATTGCGTCGAGCGTCGTTGTCGGGCTCCTTCCGTAGACCAGCTTGTACGGCGTCATTTGCGTCGTTTCTAGCATGGCCGTGTTGTATGCGAAGGTCACATAAGGAAGGATGGCATCCCACGTCTTGTGTTCGGCGTCGACATACATGGCCAGCGTGTCGGCGATGGTCTTGTTTAGCCGCTCGTTGAGGCCATTGGTCTGTGGGTGGTACGCTGTGGTCCGGCGGTGGCTTGTTTGGCTGTATCTCAATATTGCCTGAGTTAGGTCAGCAGTAAACGCCGTACCTCTGTCGGTGATGAGGACCTCTGGGGCGCCATGACGCAGAACGATGTTCTCAACGAAGAACTTCGCTACCTCGACGGCACTGCCTTTGGGCAAGGCGTTTGTCTCGGCGTAGCGGGTGAGGTAGTCGGTAGCTACGACGATCCATTTGTTTCCGGAAGTCGACGTCGGGAACGGCCCCAGTAAGTCCATCCAGATTTGCTGGAACGGCCGTCGAGGTGGCTCGACAGGCTGCAGAAGTCCGGCTGGCCTAGTCGGCGGTGTCTTGCGTCGCTGACAGTCCCGGCAGGTCTTTACGTAGCGAGTGACGTCGGCGGCAAGGCGCGGCCAGTAGTACTTTTCCTGTATTCTTGCGAGCGTGCGAGAAACACCCAGGTGTCCAGACGTCGGGTCGTCGTGCAGAGCCTGGAGGACCTCTGGTCGCATTGTCGAGGGCACCACGAGAAGGCAATCGGCTCGAAGCGGCGAGTTCTTCTTTAGGAGAACACCGTTGCGCAAGAAAAACGAAGTCAGTCCGCGCGTGAATACCTTCGGAACAACGGTGGTCCTGCCGTTGAAGTATTCCACAAGGGCCCTGAGTTCTGGGTCCGCTCGCTATCGTTCGGCGAAGTTGTCGGCACTTATGGTTCCCAAAAAGCAGTCATCCTCCTTGTCGTCCTACGGCGGTGGGTCGACGGGGGCGCGAGACAGGCAGTCAGCGTCGGAGTGTTTTCTTCCGGACTTGTAAACGACGGTAATGTCGAATTCTTGAAGTCGGAGGCTCCACCGTGCGAGGCGACCTGAAGGGTCCTTCAAGTTAGCTAGCCAACACAATGCGTGGTGGTCGCTCACTACTTTGAAGGGCCTGCCGTAGAGGTAGGGGCGAAACTTGGATGTAGCCCAGATGATCGCTAGGCACTCCTTTTCTGTTGTGGAATAGTTCGTTTCTGCCTTTGATAGCGCCGGCTAGCATAACTGATGACCCTTTCCTGCCCGTCAGTCTTCTGCGCAAGGACGGCGCCCGAGTCCTACGCTGCTTGCGTCGGTGTGGATTTCCGTATCGGCGTATTTGTCGAAATGCGCTAGTATCGGAGGCAGCTGAAGGCGTCGTTTGAGTTCTTCAAATGCTTCGATTTGCGCCGTTCCCCACTTGAATGGCACGTCGGTCTTCGTGAGGTGAGTTAGCGGCTCGGCGATTCGTGAAAATTCCTTGACGAAGCGTCTGTAGTAGGCGCACAAGCCGAGAAAACGGCGCACGGCTTTCGTGTCGGTGGGTGGCGGGAAGGCAGCGACGGCAGCTGTTTTCCGCGGGTCTGGGCGAACACCATCCTTGCTGATCAAGTGACCCAAAAACAATAGCTCCTCGTATGCAAAGCGGCACTTTTCAGGCTTCAAGGTGAGGCCAGAGGTCTTAATTGCTTGTAGTACAGCGTCAAGGCGCCGGAGGTGTTCGTCGAAGCTTGAGGCAAACACAATGACGTCGTCCAAGTACACAAGGCAAGTCTGCCACTTCAATCCAGCCAGCACGGTGTCCATAACGCGCTGGAACGTCGCAGGTGCCGAGCAAAGACCAAAGGGCATGACCTTGAACTCGAAGAGGCCGTCTGGTGTTATAAAGGCAGTCTTCTCTCGGTCTCTCTCGTCGACTTCGATTTGCCAGTAGCCGGTCTTGAGGTCAATCGACGAAAAGTACCTCGCGTTGTAGAGTCGATCCAGGGTGTCGTCTATCCGTTGGAGAGGGTACACGTCCTTCTTCGTGATTTTGTTCAGGGGGCGATAATCGACGCAGAAGCGTAGGGTTCCGTCCTTCTTCTTCACTAACAACACGGGTGACGCCCACGGACTCTTCGACGGCTGGATGATGTCGTCGCGTAGCATTTCGTCGACTTGTTTCTTTATGGATTCTCGTTCTCGCGTGGAAACTCTGTACGGGCTCTGCCGGAGTGGCCTGGCACTTTCCTCTATAATGATGCGGTGTTTTGCGATTGGGGTCTGCCAAACTCTTGACGCCGACGAAAAGCAGTCCTTGTATTTCAAGAGCAGGGTTTTGAGCTGTCCTTGCTTATGCTTCGGAAGGCTAGGATTGACGTCGAAAGCTGGTTGAGGAGCTTGGTTCGTCGGTGTGGGCTCAGAAGAATCGGCGAGGGCGAAAGCATTGGTGGCTTCCACAATTTCATCGATGTAGGCGACCGTCGTGCCTTTGTTTACGTGCTTATATTCGTTGCTGAAATTTGGGAGCATCACTGTTGCTTTCCCTCCCCACAACTCTGCTATTCCTCTTGCGACGCAAATCTCGCGGTTAATCAACTGGTGCTGGTCGCCTTCAACGACGCCTTTTAGGTCTGCTACTTTCTGGGTGCCGACGGTAAGGATGACGCTGGAGCGAGGGGGAATGGTGACCTGATCTTCCAGCACATTCAAGGCGTGCTTCCCTGGCGGCGTGTACGGCGGTAATGCTCTTTCTGTAGATAGTGTTATCGACTTGGATCTAAGGTCGATGACTGTACCATGGAGGCCTAAGAAGTCCATACCAAGGATGACATCTCGGGAGCAATGCTGTAGGACTACGAAGCTTGCGGGATAAATCCGGTTGTTAATGGAGACCCTCGCTATGCAGAATCCTGCCGGCGTTACTAGGTGACCTCCAGCTGTCCGGATTTCGGGGCCTTCCCAGGCGGTCTTGACTTTGTTCAACTTCGACGCGAACGGCCCACTGATGACAGTATAGTCGGCTCCAGTATCGACGAGAGCGGTGACGTTGAGGCCGTCGATGAGAACGTCGAGGTCACTAGTTCGTCGCCTACCGTTTCGGTTTGGTCGCGGCGTCGGATCACGGCTACGTCGGTTTGTCCCGCTGCTTCGACGTTGCGTCGTCAGGTCTTCTTCGGGCCGTGAAGTTTCGATGTCAGGACTTCGTTCGGCTTGCGGTGTGTTCTTTAGATTTCGTTACGGCGTTGTCGTCTGCGGCGGAGGACCTTCGGTATTTCGTCGTACAGCAACCGCACCTCCATCGGTTGCTGCCCTTAGTTTTCCGGATACGGGCTAGGTGACCGGCCCCGGATTGGGCCAGTGTATGATCGGCGTTGGGGAGAGGCGTAGCGGCCTGGCGACGGTGATCAGGAAGGTCCTCGGGGGGTTCACTGCACTCCTGCCAGATAGTCGGCGATGTCACGTGGCCGTTCACCCCATTGTGGACGCGGCGCGTCGATGGCGACCCCACACAGTTCCATCTGTCGGTACTGGCAGCGGCGGTAGGTATGGCCAGCTTCTCCGCAATGGTAGCAGAGTGGGTGGTGGTCAGGGGCGCGCCAAACGTCGGTCTTCCTCGGCGTGTATCGCTGGCCGGCTGGCGGGCGGTATGACGTCGGTGGTGGCGGTGGTGCCTGGCGGCGGAACTGCTAGGGCGGCGCGGCGTCTTGACGTGGGCGGTGAAGGGGCGCGGTACGGCGAGCTGCGGCTGCGTAGCTCATAGCTTGTGTTTCAGGTTGCGCTGGTTCACGTGCTCCCAGAAATTGCTGGATTTCCTGGCGAACGACGTGGGCGATCGGGTCCGCTTGAGGCTGGGTGGAGGGCAACAATTTACGCAGCTCCTCTCGCACGATTGCTCTGATTGTGTCTTGCAGGTCGTCGGATTGCAGCGCTTAATCATCACCGTAGGTCGTTGTGGGAATCCGGCGGTTGTACTGCCTCGTACGCATTTCAAGCGCCTTTTCGATTGTTGTGGCCTCCGAGACTAATTCCGCAACCGTCTTAGGTGGGTTACGAACAAGGCCGGCAAACAGTTACTGCTTGACTCCTCGCATTAGGAAGCGGATCTTTTTGTCCGCGGACATAGCGGGGTCAGCATGGCGAAAAAGGCGGACCATTCCTTCAGCGTACATGCCGATGTTCTCGTTCGGCAGCTGTACACGAGTCTCTAGCAGAGTTTCGGCTCTTTCCTTCCGGACGACGCTCGTGAAGGTGTCCAGGAAAGCGGCGCGAAACAGGTCCCAGGTTGTGAGCGTGGCCTCTCGGTTCTCGAACCATGCTCGAGCGGCGTCTTCCAAGGCGAAGTACACGTGCCGTAGCTTCTCGGGATCAGTCCAGTTGTTGAAAAGAGCGACGCGGTCGTACCTTTCAAGCCAACTTTCCGGGTCTTCGTGTGGTGACCCGCGGAAGATAGGTGGCTCCCTTGGTTGATGTAGCATAGGGTGCCTTGATGCGCGTTTTGTCCAGGGTGAGGACATCTGCGGCGTCTACTGCGGCGCGGCTGCCATATTTTAGCCCACGGCTTCTTACCGGCGTCTCACCCCTCTACGGCAGCTGCGCTGAGAGGCACGAGACGCGGGGCAAAAAATGGCGTCGTGGCGGCATCAGCCCCTTCAAAGAATGGCAACACCCTAAGGGGGGCGCACACATCGAGGCACACTAATGTAGCAGCACATGTGCAGGCGCCATGGGTCCTGTCGCCGTCGTTGATGTGGTGGCCATGGTCGGGGCCCGTACTCCGGTGGTAGACCTTGTTGCCTACGGCTAGCTCGCTGGTCGTAGCTGGCATCGATGCCTTCTCCGCGACGTGGGCTGGGTTCACGTCCTGACGGGGGCGTCCGGAACATGGACGAACAGCACCTCCACCAGATGCCACGGGGTCGTGACGTCGACGATTACAACAGTCGTCGTGTTCAGGCTGAAACTCTTTGTTTGGCCGAACTTGTGGCCGGGAAATTAAAACTCAAGCTACAGCAATACACGCTGTACACTGATATCGGCGAACAGGGCGTTGGTCGTCGATAAAACTGACAAGCGGTGAAGCGTGTCGGCATTTATACATGTGCGTCGAATATTCCAGCGTTATCGCTGGTTGTCGCGCAAGCTCTACAATAGGCTCGAGTGTTCGCGTCTTGCGCGCAATCTTAACAAAACGATCTACAATAATCGCGAAGCTTCTCGAACAATAAGGCGCGGTCTGCGCTGAGCGTTGCTGACAGTCTTCGTGGGCGAAAACCGAATGCAGCGAAAGTGATAATAAGAAACGCACATGGCAGTATGATCGTGTGTATCTATGTGCGTTTGTATGTATGTGCGTGTCTTTATCACGTGTGTGAGCGTGTATGTGTGTCTGTGTGCCTGTATCGTGCGCGTGCGTGCTTGTCCGACAGCGGCATTGACACAAAAAGGCTTCGGGCCCACTCTTTTGACTCAATTCAATTTAAGTAAACCACCACAATCCTTCTTGGCTGCCTTCTTTGAGCTCATCAAGACCACAATTATGAAAAAAATTCTCGCCTATACTTTATGCTGGTTACATTCATCATCATCATCAGCCTGTCTGCACCACTGCAGTGCAAAGGCCTCTCCCATGTTGCGCCAATCAACCCGGTCCTGTGCTTGCTACCGCCACGTTATACCCGCAAACTTGTTAATCTCATCTGCCCACTTAACTTTCTGTCTCCCCCCACGCGCATTTGCCTTCTCTTGGAATCCACTCAGTTACTCTTATTGACCAGCGGTTATCTTGCCTACGCGCTACATGCCCTGTCCATGCCCACTATTTTCTTCTTGGTTTCGACTAAGTTATCCTTAACACCCGTTTGTTCCCTGACGCACTCTGCTCTCTTCCTGTTCCTGTCTCTTAAGGTTACACCTATCATTTCCCTTTCCATTGCTTGCTACGGAGTCCTCAGTTTAAGTTGAACCCTCTTTGTAAGCCTCCAGGTTTTTGCTGCGCAGGTGGGTACCGGTAAAATGCAGCTGTTACATACCTTCCTCTTGAATGGAAGGTATATAACTCCTCTTGAGCACAGGCCTATGGTTCGCTAACTATATATGGCGTATTTATTTCATGAACAAACTTGATGAGTGAGAAAACTATATTATTTTCCCGCATTACATTGGACTATCTTTAGATGCTGAAATGGTTACTGCAGAATAGAACGCTAACAATCTATCAGAAAACGAGTGGCCAAATTACTCTTGCCGATATCATTAACCAGGAGTATCACGGAGCAAAATGCAAAACGCCAATACCCACAGCGCCTACGATGCGAAATTTTAAAGCACCTATGTGCCGTTCTGAATTCATCTAACTACTAATCGAACAATGCTAACGCGCTAACGATGTGGTAATACATTACTTACATTTGCATTACATTTGGTAATGTAACAAATTTGGTAACATAACTTATACAATCGGGGACCAGATGTCCAGCAAGACATAACAAGCAACAGTGTGAGTGTGAGTACCTTGACGTTCTCAGTCGATTGATTTGTTCCTTTCTCGCTGAAGCTTCTTGCAGCTGACGCGGTGTGGCGCTACCTCTGGGATAGGCCCACTTTTGACAAAGCGTTCATGCAACTCGATTACGTCATCATGAGACGTCATGTGCAAAACGTCATGGTATAACGACGCCATCATGGCACGACGACGTCATGGTGAGTCATTTAATTTCTGGGACCTGTGACGTCATTATGACGTCAAATGGTGACGTCACTACATCACGTGATCGGTGACGTAGGTGGCGTGGGTTTTCGTGCCACTTCATTCGCCTGCCGTGTTTCACTCAAGGGGCCGCTCAAAGAGGCACTTGAGGCTTTCGCCATAAAATAAGACTCCAAAAACGCAAGTCACGATAATGAGGAGAAGGTACGAGTGATGGAAACATTCGTCAAGTGCAACTTCATGGAGTTCCTAAAAGAGATGACGCTGCGGTAGTGAAACCAGGCGTGCGGCGGGCTTTGATCGAGCGCTGTTGAGCTTCTTACGGGTTGATGTGTTGACGGAGCACCACGTTTCTTGAGATGAATGTGTACGGCATTAGTGGGGCGTCGTTCTCGGAGGAATGAGCACGTTGACAGAATGAGCGAATAATAATTCGAGAGACCGGATATGCAGGATGGGATGCCTGAAGGCGATCCAGAAAAGCAGGGTGAAGGAAGAAAAAATCATGGATGAGACAATATTAAGAATAAATATGCAATAACAAGAACGCGAGACCTGGATTACGTGAAGTTAAAAAGAAACTTTCTTTCATTCACAGATTTCATGCCGGTTCACAATAACCGTATTCTTTATTTTTTCGATACAAACCCAGTCGTTGTCTCTAAATGGCGAATTTAGAGCGCTATTTGCATAGTACACAGGCGTGAGCAATAGAGGAGACACGTCTCGAATCATATAGGATGTGCGACTTCCGGGGCTCGTAACTGTTTGCTTGAAGACAGGGGAAATCGCTTGACACTGCTACAGCCAAATAAAGAAATGGTGTCGAAAAGAAATTAAAGTAAACTAAAAAAAAAGAAGCTGTCGCGCGTAGGACACGAACCGCATATTGGTTCCTCACGATCGCGTCGACTGCGATCTCAATCGATCTGCAAGAGCACCCGTTTCCCGTGCAACGCGATACCAAATTTGAAAGTGAGGTGCGCGAGTGATCGATTTGGGGGGAAAAAACATGGCTGATCCCTCCGTCATAGGAATCGGTATAACACGAAAGTGAAACGTATCTTCACAGAAGTAGTGCTTATTGTGTAGTGATATATGAGAGCTTGTACAATGTCTATTCGTGTTTGGCAGCTATAGCACCGTTTGACGTGGATGCACCCATGTTGACAGCATGTCTCTATCGCGACGACTAACGCCCATGATCATGATTAAATCGTTGTGGTAGCTGACGGTGTGAACATATATTTGGACACAGGGAATCGTGAATCCCGCATAAGGATGATATCAACAAGCTTGTAATCAACACTGGTACCCGGTATGCACTACTTCAAAGCGTCGTCAATTAAGGAGAGAAACGGCACGGTGTGTGCTTTCTAGTAATGGGTAGCCGACGCCTGTGCTCATGCATATAACACACTGCGCTTCAGCAACACGGGAGGTAGAGGTTCGTAGCCTGAGCCGCAAACGCGTGCGTCCCGTTGGTTTCTGTCTCGCAGGCGCTGCTCTCGCTCCACCAAGGCACGACATTCGGCCGTCGAGATTGCGTCCTTTCTCCAACGCGTATTGCAGCAGTTTTGTTAGTCGGTGCTCTCGCAATTGAAGCAGTCGGCGGCGGAGAAATCCCGTTGGTGCACGTGGAAGCTGCATTACTCCGATGAGCCGACGCACGCTAACTCGAAGCCAAAGGCGAAGAACGTAACTGCGCCAATGGTGCTTCGGCGACGCCAGCGCGGCCAGTCTACCTCTCTGGTATCGAGACGCTTTAACCATGACCTCCGATATCGCGTGCAATCTCGGAGTAAGCGCTAATAAGTGTCGATCGTGAAGCATTACTTCTTTTCACATCTCACAGACGGCGGCACCGCCTCGCTCCGCCCGCCGCGAAAGAGAATGAGTGAAAGATATAAGGCGCGTTCGCGCCGGGTCTCGCATCTCCCGAGTTAGGTTAGTCGGTAGGGCGTAGGGCGCTTGACGTCGCGGCCGCAACGTCGTGGGTTCGATTCCCAGCGGGGTATCTTGGTTTTTTTCTTCCTCACCCGTTGGCGTCCATTTTATCAACGTCATATCCGTGACGGATGTACTTGGTGGACCCTGGCATAAAAAATCACAGCATATCCACGGGGTGAATGATGATGAGTGGGGCGAAGCTACAGAGGGAATCATCTGTAAACCGTGAAACTCTTCCGTGAAATGCGCCCAGTACATAATATAAAGAGTGTGAAACATCGTGTATATATTAAACATCAAACTTTTATTGTACTGTTGGTTTACGTGGTCCCTTCATTATCACTTGTGATCGGTGAAATGCAAGGAAGAAGTCCACTCCCGAGCGAAAGAGCGCCAAGAGCGACCGCATTCCCCGCTCGCCCTGTGCGAATTAAAGGCAAGGCTAGAGGGAAGACAGGACGCGCGTTCCACGACGCCAGGTCGGTAGCATGCCCAACGAAAGCCAACGGAACGCGATCGTGCAAGTGCTCCGGCTTCGCATCGCCTCATGGTTCCATTTAGCGTCCCAAAACCAAACATATTGCTCAAGGTGTGCCTTGCGTTTTTCGTAGAAATAATTTCTTTATCATGTACACTAAGACGAAAAGTTGAAAGCTCACTAGAGTGTATCGCCCGCAAAGTATGTCTTTTAGTGTGATTTAACTCTCGTACGGCAGGGTCCTCGCGCCGTTGCCGGTCCACCTCGCCCGTTGACGATCGGGCGAGGTGGCTACATGCAACTACTACCCTACTACTACTACACTTTAAGAAAAACATCTGGCGTTCTTTCGTTCTGCTTTTACAAAACATCTGGCGTCTTTCGTTGGTTTATTTCATCAATCAACGGCGTTTTGAACAAAATTTTTATTGTTTAATCACGCACAGGAGAAATCTCACCAGGCACTACCTTGGAGGTAAACAATGGCTGCTAATGGCAATGAGAGACAGAAGAAGTCGGCTTTTAGCTAACACTTACACTTCTACTTCTACTAACGTTTCCTACTGGAACATGCCAATGGCTGCTAATGGGGAATGAGAGACAGAAGAATTCGGCTTTTAGTTAACGCGCACGCTGCGAATTTTTTATTGTTCAACAACGCACAGGAGAAATCTCCCACCGGCACCACCTTGGAGGTCAAAGCGTAAGACTTGTTACTCACTACTACGACCACTACGAGGGACGAACGGGTGCCGCCTTAAGGACCTAAAACACTTTCGTGTTAAAAAGCAAAAGACAGAGCGAGTACGGCACACAAATGAACCCAAACACGTGCACTATAGCACCAAAGCGCGCCGCGGCAGTTGCGTCTTTGTTTAAGGGATACCCACATACGATGGTGAGAGGGAAAGCTTGACGGCCGAAAATACCCATTTCGTTGCTGCTGGGACAGGCATGATCGCCTTTTTCTGCGTATGATGCCCCGGCCTGCACGGCCTGGAGCCTTTGGACTGGCATCACGCTAAGGGCTTCAGCTAGGTGGCGCCATTGTATCCAAGCGCCGGCTCTCTTCCGTCAAATGATGGGCGTTGTGACTGGCTATCTCTAATCATCACCCATAAATCCCCTCCTCCGTAACTTCGGCCAAGGTGCAGCTCTACTACGTCAGACACGCCCATCGAGTACCCCCCATCCCTCAACCTTCTTTCCTCTCCCTCTCTCCACCCACTTCCCTATTTCTGCATCAACATTCCCGTTATTCAGACACACTGCCCAAACCGTTCCAACCAGCCAGTTGGGAGGTCGACCTTGCGCGGATTGAGGCCTCTTAGCACATTTCTTCACCCCATCCGCCGTCGAAATTACTGCGGTGAATTCTCTTGTTATTTTCCCTCCGGTCGCCGTCGCTTGCCCTCCATCCACTTTTTTTTTTTTTTTCGGCGTTGCTCTCACCACGACGGTGTGCGCCAGCGCGCTTTCCAGTTCCAGCGATCGATTCGCGTAGCCGCCGCACTCCCACTCTACGTGCCAGCGGATGGTGTGAGGCCGCACACACAACGCGAGATGGAAGATCCTCATATTTTATTTGCCGTGTTTCAGGTAGGAGTGGTCGAAGGAAAGTGTCAGCCTCTAATGCGAACTAGGCGCCGTTTCTTTATTCTTTTTTTTTTCTTTCTACGGCGCGCTTTTGTTTTCCTTGGTCTACCCTCGTTACCCTCTGTCCTTTGCTACGAGGACACCTCTTGATGCCCATTCGTTGCTCCTTTATTATTATTTATTTGTTCTCTTTGCAATGTCATTTTTGTCCTTTAGCTGTACACCCAATTTCCTGCGGCGTCCATTTCGAACAGCGATGTGCCGAAATGAGAGAGGAAATGGCTCGATCTGACGACGTTGTGATTTCAGCCGTGCTCGTTCCTCTAGTGAAACATTTCGCATCTGAGATGGTGTGAGTGGCCGATCTCCGTGCTCACCTAAATAACCCAGCTCTACTCATACCCTGTAAAAGCTAACCAAAAGACATGAAGGGCTCGGATTCAGTTGCCAGCTGTCGTAAGGAATTCTGTTTTGCTACTTCCACGGGACGTCGCACACACTTAGACAACCTCCTACATGGAACATGCGACATATTCCGGCGTGGCTTTGGTGTCTTAGTGGGAAATGACTACTTGCTGCTAATTACTGTGAAATCACGTATGTTAGTACACGACAAAGTCCCGTTCGAGCGGATGAAGGCTGTAATGTATAAACTGCACATACATCTGCTGGAGTGGACACCACTTAAAGGAGCCCTGCCAATGGCGTAGCCCGAAAATTTTTCGAGGGGGAGGGGGGGGGTTCAACAATCCTTTAAATACGAGCGAAGTTACAGCGATATGTCACGCGCTTCAAGCACTCTCACTCCTTTCGTCCAAGCGAGCGCTTTGAAAGTTACAGGGGTATGGGGGGGGGAGGGGGAATGACAACGGGGCAAGAAGCTGCGTCCGTACGGCAGCGCACGTCACGACCTTGAGCCTCTTCTTTTCTTTTTTCTTTTAATGCGCGGCTCACTTTCAGTGCGATCATGAGCGCGCTGATGTCATTCTATATCGTGTGTAATTCTAGCACTAAAAAGCGCAGCGTAGCCACGTGGCGGCAACACATGGCGGCCGAGCTATCTATGCAGCTCGCGATGCTTAAACCAGTCACTGGCCGTAAGCCAAACTGAGCTTAGGACACCATTGTCGAGGGAAGAGCGAGCGACTTCTAGCTGACTTCAAGCTGGATTGTATACTCCATGCCGTTTGCTGCGCTGTAATGTTTGGCTCATAGGTTCGCAGCAGCCTCAACTACCGATCGGCAGAATGTTAACGCGACAGCTTTAAAGAGCTCGTTTCGCAGAAATTTCGGCGTCGGTGTCGGCGTCGGTGGTTGTGAGCGAAAAATCAGCGTTGTCCGTGAACGAAAAATCGGGAAAGATGCAAATAAAACAAACGATAATAATGTTCGGTTTGAGTGATAATCGAACCCAGGCCTTCTGCGTGGCAAGCACGTGTTCTACCACAGAGCCACGTCATTGCTTGATACTGCTTCGAAAATTAACATCACTATATAAAAGTCACGTAGTAGGAGGAGTCTCCTTAACGAATGTAAAAAAATATCTGGAGGACGCTCGAGCATCGCCTTCAAGAGTAGAACGCGATAGCACATTCGGAACCTGTTCGCATCGCCTTCTCAATCGGTAGTCTGGTTTCGATTCTCGGTGGACACCTAAATCATGCCGCAAAGAAAGGAGCCTCTGTGAGCCAGTAAAATATCCGTTTCAGACTATCCTAGAACGCTACAGTGTACTAGACTATACTAGTACATTATAGTAGACTGTATAGAATGCCTATACTGCAAGTACAGTGCCCCCTACGACAGTGCACGACCTAATTCTTTTTTTGCGAGGTTGCGAGATACCCACTACGCGTCCGTAACGTAGTACGCGCACCTGCAGACGTTGTTAAGGTTATTGTTCATAACGATAATTAGTTATGCTTGTGTGCTTTGTAATTGGTCGGCCTTTAAACCAAGCAATCGTTGCGCAATTCACATGTTTTGACGCGTGACGAGATTCTACGCGTCTACCACGCAATATTACAAATATAAATGACACTCCTCACACTGCATAACATTCTTACAGTTCCTTTTCCGAAGCAATTTCGAGCACGGGCGTGGCTCTGTGGTAGAACACCTGCTGGCCACGCAGGAGTCCTGGTTTCGATTCCTACTCGAACAGACAATTTTTATTAATTATTTTAATGGCATCCTTCTTGATTTTCCTCTCACGGACAACGCTGATTTTTCGCTCAGAACCAACGACGCCGACGCCGGAATTTTTACGAAACGATCTCTTTAACGCTATCGTGTTAATGTTGCGTGGCAGTAGCGTTGAATTGCGTAAGGCGTCAAAATACGTCAATTGTGCAACGAGCGGGTGTTTTAAAGGCCCACCCATTACAAAGCGCTCAGAGATATTCAATCGTCATCAGCAGTAAAAACATTAACAAAATGAGAAGCTGCGCAGGTTCGCATGTTGCTTCACGAACGCGTTCGCTGATTCTCAAAGGGACGAATTATGGTGTAGGGGACACTTCGCAAAGGTACTTGCAGGAGGCATTCTAGGATAGTTTGAAACGGCCAATGCTACACGCACAGACGTTCGTTTCCTTGTGGCACTGTTGATGCATCCACCGAAAACCGGTGAATTGAGAAGGCGATGCGCACCGGGCCCGACTCGCCTTCAAGAGTAGAACGCTAGCTACTCGTGTTGGCGTCACGTGCTACGTGACGCCAACAGGCAGAAAAAAAGTGTTCTACATTCGCCGTTATGGCTACGATTGGCGCTGACTAACACTCCTAGGTTTAAATGCACATATATACCCCATAAAGTGGACGGGAGGATGACCGTCGCCGTAGCTCAGTGGTAGAGCATAGGACGCGTTATTCGAAGGTCGCAGGTTCGGTCCCTGCCGGCGGCAAGCTGTCTTTTCGTCCCCTTTACTTTCTTCACATTTATATCCTAATTACTACAAATAACATTCCCTATAGTTTCCTTGGCATTGTTGTCTGTTAGTTCTCATCATAATATTGCGTCTAACGAAGAAAAAACGAGCCCTTGTAAGTCATGTTCTTCCCTTCATGCACACCATGCACAGTCACACATTGTAGTTGTCTATACTCATACAAGCATGTAAATGAGGAATACCTCAACTGCGTAATTGGAAATCACAGACCATTTTTTCGTTTTCGCGCTTTTTATATTACTCTGCTGGAAAAGGTGTGCTGCTTGACGAGTTTTATTAAAATAATGCTAAAATTGAACTATTCTTCTTTTTTTTTTTGCAGTCGCTGGGCACAACGGCAAGTATTATTGGACTTGCTTAAAAATGAGTACTTCACTATCTTCAACAGTAGTCGCGCAAAAGTAGAGCATGGGTCAATTTTGTAACTTAAAATAGTTGTGGAGTCGCGTGACGCTTCGGGGTGTGTCATTAGACCCACGTAGGAGTGTTACCGACAAGAGTCGTCTGACCCCTTCAGAAGTGGTAATGTGATCCCTAAGATAAGAGTCCTTCCACTTTTTGTAAGAGGGTCAGAGTTCTCTCCTAGAGCGCGCCGACACGGACCCACCAAGAGAGTCACCATGTCTCACCAAGACAGCCGTATACGTAGCAAGTCAGAACGATCTGAAAAGAGTGACACATACTCTTTTTTTTTTTCCCTTAGAGTGTAGATGCTCGTTATCACTACCAAATGTTGATTGGTGCTGCGTAATGTTTTCAACTATTGCGCAATATTCGCTATCCGCTCTTATAACAATGTAATAAATAATACTTCTGAACTAATCTGCATCAGTCCATTAAGTGCTTCGCACTCTACGATGGTTCTACTTTAAGAAAGTTTGCTGCAAGTTTCTTTTATTTTCTGTCCTAAGTAGGGGCACCCTCCAGACTTGTGACAAGCCCGCATCTACTGCAACCCCCGCCCCCCTCTCACCTTATCACCATACTCCCGCCTTTCTCTTCCAACCAAAACGACTTCCGGTTCTACAGAAGCTCGCTCCACCGAAACCTCGTATTCCACAAAACGAAAAAAAAAAGAACAAGAAAATTAAAAAGAAACAGTCATTGAAACTCTCCTTCGCTCACTTCAAAGTACAGAGTTACAGCTTACAGAGAAGCTATTCGGGAGAGACTACAGGCAAATGAGCAAGCGTCCCTGGCAAAGGCGTAGCCAGAATTTTTTTTGTTGGGGGGGGGGGGGGGGGGGGGTTGATGCATTGAATTATGTTTTATGTATTGGCTAATGCACGTTACCGGGCTAGTTGGCTAGAATTCATAATTTACATGGCGTAGCAACACTGTCGGGACAGACACTAATTTGGCGGCGTCTTCCCTGCTTTCTTCATCGTCAATGTTCCCCAAAGTGCACCTGATGCGGCGACAACACGACGGTCGTGTTCTGAACCCATGAAAGCTGTGAGTGCCCTCGTCTAGCTCCTTGGACACAACCGGCCGAGTTTGACGGTTTCTTTTTTCGTGTTCTTTTTTCGAGGGTGTTCCACAGCAATGGCAATAGTGAACTGAGAATGTATTTATTTTTTACTACAGAATAAAAAATTGGCACCTGCGGACCCATGGAATTATGACGAAACACTTCTCCTTTCGAGGGTGTCTCTGCCTGACCTTTCATATTAATTTATTTCATGAATCATCGCTTTGAGACTATGCTAGTCTCCATACTTTCTTGCTAGTTGTCTTTCCCTTCTGTGTCTTGTCGCTTACTCCAATGAAAAAAATGCCCTTACCACTGTGTTGGCTCTCCGCAATGCGAAAAATAAAGAGCAGAAGTTGGCTAGAAAGATCCGCGGTGGTGGTCTAGTGGTTATGGTGCTCGGCTACTGACCCGAAGGTCGCGGGACCGAATCCTGGCCACGGCGGCCGCATTTGCGATGGAGGTGAAAATGCTAGAGGCCCGTGTACTCAGATTTAGGTTCACGTTAAAGAACCCCAGGTGGTCAAAATTTCCGAAGCGCTCCACAACGGTGTCCCTCAATCATATCGTGGTTTTAGGACGTAAAACCCGAACAATTATTCTTAATTGGTTCTAAAGAAAATGGGGCCCCCGCCCCGCCAAACACTTACCGCAGCCGATTCTAGGCTGGAGCTGGCGACCACTTATCTGGGCCTATACGAACCATTTGTCACATATAGTGTTCGAAATGAATAAGCTGTACATGTGAGCGCGCTACGCCTCGAGTGTTTTAATAAGGGAGGATGGTTTGATGACCATTTGTTATGTTAATGTGTCCTCCGGTGACAGCGCAAGACGCGCTCAGTCTGGGATAGCCCGGTTAAACATGTCGGTTACTCACGAATATCAAAGCTGCCAAAACACCACGACAGAATTTCCGCGCTGCGTTTTCGAAATCATCAGCAGTCTCATTAAAAAAAAGTGCTGAGTACATCTACCTTGCTCGAAGTGAGTTCAAAGGAATTTAGCTGCTGGTGCATGGCACTTCGAACGCAGGGTTATTTTCGTGAGGCTTCTAAAACTGTTCGATTAACTTCTACACAAATTAGTTTCGGAAAGCAACAACTATAAAGGAGCGTCACTAACTCAGCCGTGACGGTCTATGACCAGACTGCGTATATTGTACGTCATTCAAGTGTCATTTTTAAAGACGATAGTTCATCTTGGGATACTTGAACGCAGAAATTTTGGTCTATCTGTCTTTCTGTCTGTCTGTCTGTCTGTCTGTCTGTCTGTCTGTCTGTCTGTCTGTCTGTCTGTCTGTCTGTCTGTCTGTCTGTCACACGATTCCGCCCGGCCAAATTTTAAGCCCTTGCTCAACGCCCAGCCATCTTGAACCGGTAGCTGCGTTCATACTTGTGAAAGTATTACGTGGTGTGTTCGTTTACTAGAATATACATAGATACGTAATTATAAAGACCCTAGTGTTTCGTAGGCTGCACTGAAAATGCGACGCTACGCACGAAAAAGCCCTCTGTCGACGATATCGGGCTGCCACCTGGCAGTGGCCCTGGGTTCTGCACAAGCTCATGTTTCCCGACGCCACTACCAGGTGGCGTCCATATCAAACGCAGCGTAGAATTACTGTATATGCTACCTTTAGGTAGCAGAGTTGCGCATAGGTCTGGCTAGCAACCACAACTATGCGCCGAAGACACGCTCTGTTTTTGCAGGCGACATGGCTACCGGGTCACCGATCGGCAAGTTTGGCGTGTCGAATACCGGTGACTTTACTGTGAATGACTAGTGTCAATCCAGTTCACTGCTGCGGCGTGATCGAAAAATACGAGAAATGGCCCGAGCATCAGCTTCTCCGCAACGCATGGTTGCTAGCGGCGTTTGGAAGACGGATGCGCAACTCTGCTACCTAAAGGTAGCATATACAGTAACTCTAACGCAGCGGCTCCTATATTTTATCAATGTCAGCCAAATTCGGCCGATTCAACATAGAAAAGGTGCTGTCTAAGGCAAGGCAAAACATAAATGGCAGAAGACTACCGTCTTTCGACGACATTTGCAGCGAAGCACAGAGATAGGCGGCCAATTTTTTACACTGGTAGGCGCAAGGCTAGAAGGAAACCACCGACACACTAGCCCCTCTATCTTTCTTTATTGCCTCGCAAAGCCAGTATGCTTTGTGTTCAATATTTTACAGTATTTAAGTCCATCTTCGACGTTAAGCCCGGCAACACTGCCATATTAGTACTGCTCACGACTTACAACTGCCGCGTTACCTTGTTTACTTGGCATTCCTATGGTCTCCGTCTTTTAACCCTCTTTTCTGGTTTAAACGGCTTTATCAGGCAACGCCGAACTTTTGTGCGCGTTTTAGTAAGAAAATGGAGCGTCTAGTCCTCGTTTAAACTATGCCAGCTCGTCGTTAAGCCTTAACGGTTGTTGATTGCGTAAGATTCAAAAACACTACACCGTATTACCTACGCAGGACCGCCATACGCTCGGCGCGGCATGGTACATTCTCGCGCGTGCCAGCGCAGATAGATGTCGGATTGCTGCACGTGGACGGCAATCGCCTCGCACCTCTGGTGACGATCGTTCGTGAAACGATGCGTGTCATTGTTGCTTTATTCACTTCGTATATGTCACAAATGGGTAAACATTTCTATAATAATTGTTGGGGTCTTATGTCCCAAAACTATGACAAAAAGTTTTGCCGATTGGGATGGCCTCGGAGACGAACCCACGACGACTCGGTCGGCGACGATAGAAGCCGAGCGCTTTACCCCCTGCGCTACCGACGTGCATGCATGAGCCTTTGCAAACGCGCCTTATATCTTCCTTCCACACCTTCTCCCATTCAATGTGACCTCGGTTCGTGTGGGGCGCTGTCGCCGCCTTGGAGAGGGGTAGTGAAGTACTGCATCGTGACACTAATGAGCGCCGAGAGGATGCGCTTTGGTAGTCTAAGCGCAGCGGAGGCTAGCTCCCCACTTTCGACTCCATTACGTTTCAGTACGGTTTTAGTGAGCGTTTTCTTGCAGTGAGAGACACGCATGCGGGCTGCGAGACGCCTTCGCGCGTTCACGGCTCAAGCTACTAGCTCTGCCTCTCGCGTTCTTGAAGATTATGCATGCCCGAAGTGTATGCCGGGGTGTATGCATGAGCAGAAGTAATTACCCAATTGCTGGAGAGCACACACCTTGCCGTTTCCTCCTCAAATGGCGACGCTTTCAATGAGCGCATATCGAGTATTAGTGATTCTGTGCCTGTTGGTGCTATCTTTCACCATACACTTCACCATACACTTCACCATTCACCATACACTGTGCCCGGGTTTATGTTAACTACTTCAGCTACCACAAAGGTTCAATAATGATTATTGCCGTTAGTCGTCAGGATGGAGACATGCCACTAGGATCAACGTAGGTGCGTCCACATTAAACGGTGCTGTAGCCGCCATACACCAACAGACATTGTGCAAGCTGTCATTTATCGATGTACAATGAACACTGAACTACTTTTGTAAAGACACGTTTCACTTCCGTGTTATACCGATTCCTGTAACGGAGGAATCAACCACACTTTAGGGGCGAAGCTCCTTAAAGCGGCACCCGTTCGTCCCCGTCGTAGTGCGTAACCAGTCTTAACGCTAGTACCAGATCTTGACCTCCAAGGTGGTGCCGGTGGGAGATTTCTCCTGTGCGTTGTTGAACAATAAAAAATTCGCAGCGTGCGCGTTAACTAAAAGCCGAATTCTTGTGTCTCTCATTCCCCATTAGCAGCCATTGGCATGTTCCAGTAGGAAACGTTAGTAGAAGTAGAAGTGTAAGTGTTAGCTAAAAGCCGACTTCTTCTGTCTCTCATTCCCATTAGCAGCCATTGTTTACCTCCAAGGTAGTGCCTGGTGAGATTTCTCCTGTGCGTGATTAAACAATAAAAATTTTGTTCAAAACGCCGTTGATTGATGAAATAAACCAACGAAAGACGCCAGATGTTTCCTAAAAGCAAAACGAAAAGACGCCAGCTGCTTAACGAAAGACGCCAGATGTTTCCTAAAGCAATGGTTTTCTAAACAATGAAAATTCACAGCGTACACGTAAAATTAAAGTGAGCTGCAAGTCGCCATAACTCTCATCGAACCTTTAGTATAAACGCGCCCGATCTCACGTCGGTGATGATGTACTGGGCAGAATTCACGGAAGATTCACGGTTTACCGATGAACCTCCGCAGCTTCGCCCACTCATCATCATTCACACCGTGGATATGCTGTGATTTTTTTCTTTCGTGATTGCCTGTTTTTGACATGCAACGAACGGAAGAGCAACTGCTATTTGCAGCATATTCGTTTATAGGCTTGCAAAAAAAGGAAAAGAAAAAGATGGCAGATCCCTCTGTTATAGGAATCGGTATGACACGAAAGTGAAACGTGTCGTCACAGAAGTAGTTGATTGTTTATAGTGCATTGGTATATGAGAGCTTATACATTGTTTATTGTTGTTTGGCAGATATAGCACCGCTTGATGTGGATGCACCCACGTTGACGCCTAGTGGCACATCTCCGTACCGACGACTAACGCCCATAATCATGATTTAACCCTGGCGCTAGCTGAAGCTGTGAAGACATGCCTGGACCGCGCATATGGTGAATCCCGCGCAAAGATGACATCAACAAGCACACAGTAAGCACCGATACTCGATATGCATGCCTTCAAAGCGCCGCGGAACGCGAAGAGAAACGCTACGCGCGTCGTGTCTTCCCTCTAGTCTGGCCGTTAATGCTCACAGGACGAGCGGGGAACGCGGTGCGACAGCCAGGCGAGCGTCGGAGAGCTATTTTTCAATATGGATGGATGCTATGAGCGAGGCTTGGGTTAAACCCACCACCTCGCGGTGTGTTAAAGCGTTGACGAAATTGCACTTCTATTGGAAACGCGCTGAATGGGGCGGTCGTAACAACGGCGCGTTTTTTTTTTTTCGAGCCTGGTGGCACACATGCACCGCCCCGTTATAAAGGGGACACTCACATCCGTCCGTCCGTCCGTCCATCCCTATTGCAAAAACCAGCGCCGCTCCAGTACCCCCAGCGTGATACCAGTACGTTTTTTAATCGCACTGGGAACACCGGTATACGCTCGAATTCACTAGGACTCTGATGAAAGCACTGGGAAAGAGCTGGGTCGCACTGGTAGAGCCACTGGCTTTGCCGCTGTGACGCTGGCGCTCACTGGGAAGCGCTGGAGACGCTGGAATTTTCACTGGCGTGCGCTGGCACATACTGGAGCCTGCACTGTTTCTGCCAGTGCCGCGCGCTGCTTTCAGATCGTGCGCGGAGGAATGCATTGGTATCGTTGAATATCGAATGTTTGATTCGATGGTACCGATAGATGCTATCCTAACGGGTCCCAAACATGTGTCACAAATTCTAGCTTGGCAGAGAAAGCCGATCAGATATGCGCGCTATTTTCATGATATACGTGATACGATAAATCACGGTCACTGTTAATGTTTCCCTGTCGAATGTGGAGAAAAATATGTTAATAACCAAAAGCAGCCAACACTGGTCATTTTGCTTTCTAGCACGCTTTTTTTTTATTTATGCAGTGTCAATAACGTCGTTAATTTTTGCGGAGCACGTAGCCGCAATGAATACACCTTTTGTGCACGCCGCGCATATATACCAGTTTTGCATCCGTGATGTGTTGCGGTAATGACTTCATATTGCAATGTTCATAAGTCTGGAGGCGTCGGTCTGAACATACAGATCAAATTGTTACATCGCCGTGCAGTTGGCAAGAAGTAAATGAGCTCTGGCTTCGCGACCCTTCCCAACGGAGGCCATAAAAACAGCCGTCGTTCGATATCGCCACACCGGAAACGCAGCTCGGGAAATTCTTGCACTTCCACTTACTTCAGCTATACCTTAGGTAACAGTTAAAAAGGTTCCGAGGCCAAAATGCAGAAACTTCAACCATCGCAGCTCATATGCGCCGAGATCGGTCCTACCCAGTGCGACTCCCAGCGAGCGTTAGGCCTAGCGTACCGGCCGAGTCCGTCTACATGCCACCGGCGCTTCTTGGTTTAAGCACACGCAATTCCAACGTGTAAAAATTACTGTAAAGTATAGTCTGGACATCCGTTAACCTAAATTAACCATTTTTTTCTTGTGTACGGTGTCCGCACAAGGAGCGATGACCAGTGGCGTACCAACTCGTTCGCGAGTGGGGGGGCTGGCGTCGCTCACTCTGATCGCCGTATATATATATATATATGGGTCATCCCATGCCATGTGTCCCAGACGTGGCGCTCGCACATCGCAGATTTTGCTTATAGAATTTGTGCCTTTTTCCTGTGCCACATAGAGTATTGTGGCAGCACATTTTCGCTCGAAAAAACTTTTGACGATCGCGGCGCCCCCTCGAATTTCTCTTGTATTTGTTAAACTGTGCCTAATAGAAAAATGTGTATAAAATCTATTTTTGTATGTTGAGCATCGAAACCACGCTTGCGCTGTCGCAGAGGTTCTGTTTAGTTGTCCTATTCAATAATTCCGAAATGTTTTTTTTTCACTACCAGCTAGGTATCTTCAAAAACTACAAAAATCTTCAAAGTTCGTGATTTTTTTTCTTGAGCTATCTGGAACTCTCCCTAACCAAACTTAATAATAGTATAATTTTCAGGAAAGTGTATTTTAGTACAAAAATGTTTAGGGGTAAAATAGACTTGAAATATTCCCGAAAAAAAATGTGCAATTAGAGAAAATAGGCGATTTGTCGCATGTTTGACCGTATTTTTCAAACTGATGCGGTCCAAATAAAAATCCTCATCATGCGGCGTTTGATAGAAAACTTCATCGGTAAGTAATCAAGAATGTCTAATCAAATCATTTTTTTGTTTTAAGGAAGGAAATAATTTTTTAATTTGGCCTCCGAACACGCCCTGCATTTCTTTTTGTTGCCACTTCGCCGCAAAGCACGTGGTCGCCCTTGCAGCTGACACTCGCCACAGGCAGTGACAAGATGCGAGATGTATGTCAGTGGCTCGTGAGTGGTCGAAAGTCTTGTCGCATTGATGTCAGGGCGACGAGTAATGAATTCGCGTTACAATGTGAGCTTGCTTGGCGGGCCCAATGGGAAGTATGTACGCCCGAGAACACCCTATGGCGTTTGGCGTATCTCTTATATTCATAGAGCTGATCAGATGAGCTGCTTTTCAAAACTGTTTGTTTTAAATCAAGGAAGAGTCTGCACAAACAGATTGTGCAGGCTGGGTCGCCTATACAGCGACAACACAGCAGGGCTTAACATTTTGGAAATATTACCGTGAAGTTTAAAAAGTACACTCAAATTTAACCTGATCATCTGAGCATTTTATCAGCAAACTTCCCAGTCTTTGTCTGGCGTTGTAGATACGATGAGTATGAAGAACCTGCTATGACTCTAGTACCTTAAATTCTCACTTATTAAACAAAACATGTGGCTCACAAAGCAAGGTACTTCGCAGAAGTCTTCAGGATAAGCCGAGTGCCAATTTCTTTACTGCTAGAGCCCTCTAATATAAAGTCTTTCTTAAGAAGAAGACCAAGTTCAGTCGATGAATACTTAAGCAAACCACACTGAGCTGGATGTGTGTAGTTATAAGATTATAAATGACTACGAATTTATATGCTAAGTGTCGTTCCTTGCCCTCCTACTTTTCCCAGCTTGGGTGGGGGGTGGACGAAAAGCGATGAAGTGGCCCTTGACTACTCCCCTCCGGTTCCTCCAAGTAAATAGCCTACGTAAACTGTGTAAGCTCAAATTTTCTTTGAAAAAATGTGGACGATTATAACGTTAAACTACCCCGCATTGTTTCCTTCCGTATAGGTCGTTAGCTGTTAATGATTGGTCGAAATTTTCTGGGTCATGCTCACAGCACCTGCTCGTAAAACGACGCAACAAATGATGCGCAAGTGATCCACCGCGTAATTACCACGTACGCATGACTGCGTAAATAATAATAATAATGAACTATTTTCAATACGGCGTATTGTTTGTCATTGTTTCTTCGCTTTTCGTCATTTTCAATGTGCTATAAAATCGCCTCCTTGTTACGCGACGTCACAAGTCTGCGAAAACTCGCGGCGTTAAAATGAAGTGTGCACAATAAGCGCAGCACATTACTGTGGTGAATAATAACTCTTTTTTTTTTTTTCGGAATAGCCAGACAGTGTCTCTTTCTGAACGTAATTTAAGAAGGCTTCCCGCCAATCACACTGGCAGCGGCTGCTTATAGCAGCGGGCGAGATGGATTCATATGTGTATAATTGATACTTTCAGTTGTAGTATAACGATGTTGAGCTCTTTTTGCTTGTGTACAACTCTCCCTGAACTCATCAGTGCTGACAAAGAGGTAGAGAGAGAAATAAACATTATTAGGAAGAGACACAGTCCTTTGCAGCTAGGCAGCCTTCTTAGTTCAGAAAAACATGGACACAGATCATCTCCCTGGTGAGGTAGATCAAGTAACGGGACAAACCTGAAAGCTGGGCTTCTCAATGTGCTCGAGTCCACTGCCTTGTTACAAGCCGCCACGATTGCTGCAGGCTACCATATGATAAGCCAAGTGAAGCAGGCTAATCGGACACTAAACTGGGAATCTATTTTAGCTGTCCTGGCTAGGCACAACTAAAATACTGGACACTTCTGCACACTCATCAACTCACAGCAGCTTGAATATGGAGCAGTGGCGATGCTATTCGTTTTCAAAGAAACTGAATTTCCTGAAAAAGGAGAGCGTTTGATTGGGCTATAAAACATTTACTGGTTCCCGCCCATATTTGCGTCGCGGATTACTTAAATTTCAGGCCAGACAGAACAAAATAAAATCATGACAGATTGCTGTAATGCTATAGAGCCCCTGCTGAGCGATAGCCTCCTCTGCAATGCTCGAGCACAAGGCGCGAAAGCGTGGAATAGACAGCCCGCACCGCAGGTAGCCTAAAGTGCGTGGTCATGACACACGGAGGACAGTCGTCACAGCAGAATCGTAGGACAAATTTTATTACAAAATTACGTTATTGCAGCTGCGTTCAAGTAAAACTTTGCCTGACTTGTTAGTTTCCCAGTCTGCAGCCGACAATAACCACTGTCAAAAGTGGTTTCTCAGTGGGTGGGCTAGCGCCCCCCCTTGCCCCCCCCCCCCCCCCCCCGGTAGATACGCCTATGGCGATGACCATCGATACGACGCGCTTTCAGCAACGAACGCAGGCTCATCGAAAGCAGCCGGTCACACTCGCCGGTACTTCTCTGACTCATACGTCAGAACACATACCTGTCAACTGGTACGCGTTAATGAACTAAAACACCGGCATCATTTTTCAACGAATTGTATTTGTTTTTGCTGAGCGGTTTTATAGTTGTAGGTATCGATAGAACTGCAAATCAGAATACAGGCACGCCCGCCCCGCAGTAATATTGTCACGTGGTCGTGACGTCGACGAAGACAGCAGTCGGCGTTTTCAAGATGAAACTGTTTATTTGGCCGAACTTGTGGCCGGGAAACGGAAAGTTAATTTACAGCAATACACACGGTATGCACTGATAGCGGCGTACAGAGCGTCGACCGTCGATCAACTGACCAGCGGTGAAGCGCGTCGGCATTTAAGCATGTGCCGTCGAATATTCCAGCGTTATCGTTGGCTGTCGTGCAAATTCTAGAATAAGCTCGAGTGTGCGCGTCTTGCGCGCAATCTTAACAAAACGATCTACAACGATCGCGAAGCTTCTCGAACAATGAGGTGCGGTTCGCGCTGAGCGTTGCTGACAGTCTTTGTGGCCGAAAACCGAATACAGCAAAAGTGATAAAGAAACGCACGTGGCAATATCGTCGCTCGCGCGAGATAAACTACTCAGTATGAATTCGTGTAGGTGCGTGTTTATCGAACGAGTCATCTAAACCTTCTGTACATGTTGATCATTAGCAAGGGCGAGAAACGGCTATTAAAAATCGGCAGTAACAGCCGTCAAACTGTACCCTGCTCCTCGATCCATTTGATATTTTTCGGAGTTAAGACGGGAATTCCTAGAGAAAATTAGCGCTCTTCCCATTTTGGGCATCTCATTTGTTGCCGGCAACCCTTTGTTTGTGTGTAATAAAGAAGCAAGCTTGATTTGGAAAGGAAGATCATGTTTTCCTCGAATACGCCACATCAAAATATGAAACGAAACGCTGTCTTACTGTATTGACTAGCCCTTTTTCATTCTGCATCTGGACGCCGATCGGTGCGGACGCAGGATGGATAGCTCGCCCCGAGCAGCGACAGCGGTCGACGCCGGCCGCGGTATAGCGTCTCCTCTCGTTCCAAAAGACTACAGGATTATTCTGCCTTCGTTGCCATCAGGAGAAGCGATGAAACGAGCAGTTGCACTACACTGCGACGTCAGTGGTCGACCATATCGCATCGACGACTTCAGGAAACCCCTCAAAGACTTGGCTGTGATACAGCAAGTGAGTGGCATCGGGGCATATCAGATGTCGCACGTGTGGTTATTGAACATGAAGACTGACGAAGCGAAGAAAAAGGTAACAGAAGCAGGCGTCCTGAAAGTTAAAAACCGGGTGTGCCTTGTCATCGACCCGACACGTCAAGAAGTTAAGATGAAGCTGCACTGGCTGGCGTTTGATGTTACAAGGGAAGCTATCCGACGTGCCTTCTATGAGTACGGCGACGTCAAGGAGGTGAGCGATGACCGGTGGAGGGTTGAGGATTTTGAAGGAGTAGAATCAACAACCCGTATGATACGCTTGCAGCTACGAGAAGGTGTTTCTGTGGATCAACTGCCGCATCAAATGCGTATTGGAAGCAGTATGGCACTTGTCGTAGCGCCAGGGAGAGCGCCTTTGTGCTTGCGTTGCCGAAGTACGGGGCACATGCGACGAGATTGCAAAGTTCCAAGGTGCAGCGACTGTCACTCTTTCGGACATGAGCGAGATGAGTGCACCCGCTCGTACGCTCGAGCTGCCGGGCGACAATCTGAGACTCAACAGAGTGAACTCATCATGGATGAAGAAGAATCGGAACAAGCGTCGGTGCCTGCAACACCACAGAAGCTAACGTCATCGGATGACGCGGCGGTGTTGAACAACAGTAAGGAGCTTTCTACAACCTCCGACATGAACGCCGAGCAAAGGAAAGAAACTGCAGTAGCCACGGAGGGTACTTCAACAGTGAACGGACAGACGCGCCCCGCGCCTGCAGCAGACGCCGCGCCGCTGGAAGCAAACCGCCTGGAAATCTCGGCGTCGCAGCTCAAGCCTACTGTGACATCATTGAAATCGGCTTCACATCATCCTTTACGGATAGAAACAGAGGAAACGCAAAGTTTGCTTGGTGATCTGAATACTTCGAGTATGGATTTAGAGGTAGCGTCTTCAAAACGCCGGCACGATTCAGATGATGGTGCTCAAGAGGATGAAGCACAAGTGAAGTCTGAAGTGCAGTGGAAGGTGGTCAGTGGAGGAAAGAAACGAAACGCTGCCCGACAACGGTCGTCGTCGCTCAAACGCGACGACGGCCGCGCAAACTAGAGGTCAACACCATGGCTCCACCCTGGACGACGAGAGCCCAACAAGTGAAAGTGCAGGGCTCTCGGCGTGGACCCGCTCACCGATCTCGTCGCTGAGCGGGTCCGTGAAAGCAGCGACGCTCAACGTACGAGGGCTGGCTTCTAGAAAGAAGCAGAACCAACTCTATAGGCTTGTCATGGACCATGACCTGGACATTATCGCAGTCCAAGAGACGAAAGTGGAGAGCGAGGACGGCACCGAGAGTCTGTTGCAGCGTTTCACCGGACGCTACAGCGCCAGCGTCAGTCGTGCAGTTGGTAGGTCGGCAGGGTGTGTGATCTTTGTGCGGAACAGTTTAAGTGCCACTGTCGAAAATGTCACTTCTGATTCATCTGGAAGGTTTGTTGTTTGTGATTTAACTTTCTTTTCATTTAATTGGCGAGTTATTTCTTTATATGCACCTATTACAGCTGATGAACGCAGCGCAATGTTTGACCAAATTCGTGCTTATTGTGATTGTGATCGCTTAGTTATCCTAATGGGAGATTTTAACTGTGTCTGCCGTGCCAGAGATAAAACAAGTACAACCGCTTTTAACGACTCAAGCACAGAAGCGTTAAAAAACTTAATCACAGACTATAGTCTCGACGATGTGGCAGAGTGTATTGGTAAAGGACCGACACTGTATACACATTTTCAAGGCTCCAGTCATGCGCGCTTAGACAGGGCCTATGTGTCACTGGAATTAGTTCCGATTGTCAGTGAGTACAACGTCCACCCCATTTCATTTACTGATCACTGCTTAGTATCATTTGTAACAGGCAAAAGAAATAGAAGTAGACAAGTATTTAACTGGGACATGTGGAAACTTAATTCTAATCTCTTAGAGGATGAGATATTTATGGACAATGTTCGAGAGGCTTTGTTAAACATAGCCAGCGGAGATCAGAAATACGGAGTGAAATGGGAACAATTTAAACAAGATATTAAGCTGAAAGCGCTGGAGCGCTCAAGTGCAATAAAGCACGCGAAGTGTAAAGACGAAAGTACCCTACGCTCACACTTGAAAGAGCTTCTAGCAGAGGAAAGTAAGGCACCAGGGGGTATTCATGAACGATATAAGATCAGTAAAGTCGAAATTGGAGCAAATAGAAGAGGAAAAATACCGTGGTGCGCAGATAAGGGCACGGGCGGAGAAGATGACCGCAGGTGAAAAGCCGACCAAAAGAATGTTGGGTCTTGAAAAACGAAATGCTCAGCGGAATGCTATACAGCAGATTCAATACAGAGGTAATATTACAAGTGAACAGAAATCTATAGAGGATGCTTTCCATGAGTACTACAGCCAGCTATTCGATAAGAGTGAAGTAAATGTAGACGGTTTTAAAAAAGAATTTCTAAAGTTAATGCCGAAGGTTGAAGACTGCAAGAAAGATAACTTAGAACTCCCTTTTTCTGAAGCAGAAGTGGCAAAAGCAATCACTGACCTTCATTTGGGAAAGTCCCCAGGTCCTGACGGATTAACGGCTGCCTTTTATAAAGAGTTGAAACACGAAATAGCCCCATGTCTAGCAGCGGTATTTAACGAAGCATTAGATATAAAAGTACTGCCGCCGTCATTTCTGTTATCTCATACTATATTAATTCCGAAAACTGAAGACGCAGTTAAATTACGTGACGTAAAGTCATACAGGCCAATTAGTCTATCGAATATAGACTACAAGATTTTGATGAAAGTCCTAGCAAGGAGACTTCAGACAGTTCATGATATTGTAGGCGACCACCAGACATGCGGAATTAAAGGGCGTACTATATTTACAAACATTCATAAGGCACGAAGTGTATTGGAATGCTGTGATGCCACAAATGACCACATTGCAATGATCCAGATTGATTTAGAAAAAGCGTTTGACCGAGTACCCCATGACATTCTACTTCTCTTGTTGGACTATGTTAATGTTGGTAGCGTGATTCGCGATGGGGTCCGAATGGCATATACTGGATGTAAAACGCGGCTCATCATCAACAAAGTTATCGGGAAACGAATCAATGTTGAACGTTCTGTGCGGCAAGGCTGTCCTTTGTCTTCTCTTCTTTTTTCAATTTATATAGAGTCATTTTGCCGGAAGGTCATGGAAAGTAGTACCATAAAAGGGTACAAACTACAAGAAGCTGAAGTACGGTTACTGGCTTACGCCGATGATATAGCTGTGTTTTGTAAAGATTACGAAAGCGTCACTGAAACCGCTAAAATTGTGAACCTTTATTGCAATACGAGTGGAAGTCTGGTCAACTGGAGCAAATGCGTGGGTTACTGGCACGGTGAATGGCCTGTGACTCTTGACTTCTTTGCCGGTATTTCATGGACTACTACCCCTGTGCGGTACTTAGGTGTTCCACTGGAGTATTATTGTGACAGTGAACCGTACTGGCGGCGTCAAGCCGCTGAACTGCGAGAAAAAACTCAGCAATTCAAAGGTTTTCATCTATCAATTTTCGCCAGAGCAACCTTTTGTAACGTATTTTTGGTTAGTAAGCTCTGGTACGTGCTTCAAGTACTGCATTGTTCGCGTGTGAATGTACAAAAGCTTCACCGAATATTTGCTGTTTTCTTATGGGGTTCTTCTTGGGAGCGAACAAGTAGAACTAACCTTTTAAGACGGGTTCGCTCTGGTGGCCTTAGTCTGTCTCATTTGTATCTGCGTCAGTTAGTTAACCGGTTCATGTTCTTCCGAAATAATCGAGACCCGTTCATACGTACTGTTATACAGCTTAGACTTGGGAGGGTGTTGCCGGAACTCGTGGTGGCTTCTGGCAACATGAAAACAAATGTTAGAGGTTATTTGAAAGAAGTGGCTAATTCGTGTCTCTTTTTAAAAACACGTTTTTCTTTGGAATATCTCTGTTCTGTTTCCCGTAAAAAGTTATACAAAGATCTAGTAGATACAGTTCTTCCTGTTCCTCTTTATAGGGCAATGTACCGTGTAGGCCCAGGTCAGAATGTCTTGAGCCGAGTAAAAAAAATGGAGGTAACACCTGGAGTAAAATCCTTTTTCTTCAAGTTACACAGTGCAACATTGCCTGTCAAAACATGGATGCAAGAAAAGGGCTTATTCGTTCCTTGGGGAGACCTTTGTTTACTCTTCAGGAAGCCGGAGACAATCGAACATGTTTTTCTTGACTGCTGGGATGCGGTCTTTTTTTGGGACGTTCTTCAACGCACTTTAAAAAAGGATTTGCCCCTCGACGCCTACGGCATCAGATTTCTCCCGGTTGAAAATGAGGAAGGGGTACCATTCGATCTAGTCATGTTACTGGGCCTACACAGTATATGGCAGTCAAGAATGGCGGTGCGCCATGCCGATATTAATGCACGTCCGGTTCGACAATACTTCTTCGAGTCTATATGTTCATTTGTAGAAACACAAAAGGTCCAGGAAGATGTACCGGATTGGCTTCATCAAGTAGAAAGCCTTCTACAGATGAAGGAATTTTAAGAAGCTTGCAAACTGTATTTTTTTATATTTTTTATTTTTTTTTGTTCTTTGTACGGTATATATTTGTCTTCACTGCTGTATGTATGTACATAGGCAATAAAGAAAAAAAAAAAAAGACTAGCCCTTTTACAGCATTGTCGACATGTTTCAGCGTGGCGCAGTGGTAGAGTACGTGTTTGGAGTATGAGAGGTGGCGAGTTCGAATCCTCGTGGCGGAGCATTTTTTTTTTCATACGGTTTTTTTTTCTTTTTTATTGCATTAATGCTTTCTATATGACTTTCTTTACTAATATATTGATGTAGGGCACGTAGGCACCGCCGTTTTAACGCTGTAGAGCCGTTTTGCGCTTGAGGACCCAGCGCCTCCCAGTAAAACGCCGCTCCAGCGGCCCAGTATCCAGCGCGACGCTGGGCCCATAATCAGGCATGGCACTGGACGCTGGTACCCAGTGGCGCTGGGTTTTGCAATAGGGATCCATCCATCCATCCATCCATCCATCCATCCATCCAAGAGCACTGCAACAGGAAGGTGTGAATGATGAAAGGCGCGTTCATGTAGCCTCCGTTACGTGTTTGGCGGTAGCTCAGTGGGCTAAACGCCCGCCAGTGATCGTCGCGGATCGAGAAGCCACGGGTTCGACTCCTGTCAACGGAACAAGTTTTTTTTTTCTTTGCCATTTGATGGCGTTCATTTTGCTGACGTATTTCCGTGACGGAAATACGTCATGAACGCCTTGTTGGACGCCGGCATAAAACACTTTCGTGTTAGAACAGGCCAGAGCGGGACTAATAAGAACACCCTAAAAATACTTCATGTATAAAAAGAGCTCTACTCGAGCTAACCAATCTGGAACATTTTCGAGAACTTTCTCTCCTTCAACGAAAAGGGTTATGCTCTGTTTGAAATATTGACGCGCCGGACTAGAGTCCACGTCGGCGTACAGTATGGATGTCCTGTATGCTTATATCTATATCCCATATGCTCTGTGCTTGCAAAAGATGAATATATGCGACCTATCCGAATGCGTTGTACCGGCGGTGCAAAACAAATGTAGAAAGATAACACTGATTGTCTATGAAGGTTTCGTTGAATTTCGCGGAAGTGGAATAAAATCCCTCTGAAGAATAAGATGCAAAGCTGACAGGGAGGACTGTACACGTCAGAAAATTTCATACTTCACGAAATTTTGAGGCCAAACACACGTTTCGGTGGTCACGCGATTCAGATAGCACGGGCCCGTTCGAGACGCTGACGAGTGCTGCGGAGATGAAAGACGCCATGACGGTGCCGCAAGAAAACAGCATTCCAGGCATGGATGCCACCTACGATAAAACTCAACGCTTACGCATCGCTTAGACAACTCCCTGAGAAGATCCTACGTTGAACTTTGCTTCTTACTAAGGCGAAAGCCTTATATGCCTCATCAAACGCGAAGATTGACCGTCAGCGTCGGCCGTCGCCCTGCGGCGCGCGCGTCAAACGAGGAACGAAAAAAAAATCATCACGTGATGACGTCACAAGATGACATCACAATGACGACATAATGACGTCACAGATCAGCACTATATGTGAGTTCACAATTACGTCATCACGACGTCACGACGGCGTTACACGATTACGTCGTCACATGACATCGTCGATTGGTCAAAGGTGGGCCAATCAAGGAGTCAGCGCAAAGCCAGGTGAAGCGCAGAAAGCTTGCAACACCTCCGATGCTGGAGGCAGCCCAAAACCACGTTAGGTGCAGAAAGCTTTCGGAGGGGGGTGGGGATGTTCAATGCATCGACTGAGAAGATAAGAAGATGGCTTTCGCCTTCAAGTCATTGCATAGGAACCCTGTGAGCTTTTGTTAACTGTGTCCGCGAAGTAGGGCTAAGGTTTCAAGAAAATGGCGTCTTGATAATGGTAATGTTTGGGCTTAACTCAAACGTTCGAAGCATGGCTGCAATTTTTGCAATAAAAGTGGTTAGCTCGCTGAGGACTATGATATTATGACTTTTAAAAATTTACAACTGCATTCGTATTTTAGACGTCTTAATTAATTAATAGTTTAGAAGGAACTTGCGTCAGTGCTGAGGCTGAAATGAAAAAGAGGCACATTGGAATGCATGCAGAATCGGCTCCAACTGCAGTGACGTCGCGGCTGCCCTCTATCATGTGAACATACTTCTACCTCTACCGTGAAAATTACACCTCCTCATTGTGGAATCTGAAGAAAACAAAAAAGAAGCACACCAATAGTAGAGTACGTAGTACGCAAAATCGGCGAACATTTTTAGATGCGAAGCAGCTTATGCCGGAGTTCAATCCGGTGGTGTGCGCCGTGGCCACCCTAACTGCGCATGCGCAAACCCTCTCCACACACTTCCTTTCCACTCCTCTCCCCCTCTCGCGCGCTTCATTCTCTCCTGCGACGAGTACGCAGCAGCGACGCCTCCGACATCTTGACGTGGCACGAGCGGCCGATGGCCGCCTCTGCTTCTGTGGCTCTAGACGCGGGGCGCTCGTGCTCTCCTTCCCTCACTGAAGAATCTCACGACGACACCAATTGCATGGACTGCAGAGAGGCAGACGCACATGATCTTGCGACTTTGCGGGAGTCGAATACCTCGGACGCCGGCAGTTCCACGCAGCGGGAGCTGGATGGAGACTGAAAGACAGTGCTGATTCTACGCCAGAGGAAGGCACAGGCTCGAGAACGCAAGACAAAAATTACACCACCTCCCGCTCAAGCTAACTGTCTCATCGCTGCGTCGCATCCACACATGTTTCCCTTTAGCGGGAGATGGTGTAATTTTTTTCTGAACATATATCTTTCTGTTCCGACGTGGGAGCGGCCCGCAACGTGCTAGGGCGCGTTCCGAGGGACCGAAATAAAGTTTATTCATCCATCCATCTATTTAGTACATATACAAAATTGTAGGTATTTTAGTAGTCAAAGGTCCCATAGTATAAACACTGTAGGGGGACCCTATTATAATGTTAGAAACAACACCATAAATATTACTTCACCACAAAAAAAAAAACGGCAAAATATTCAGAATTCAAAGTAAAAAATGAAAAAAGGTGATTCACATGTTTAGATAAACAATAGTAAACAATAATACAATGGAAAATATAAAACGATAGGAATAAGGAACCGCAGAAAGCAAACAGTAATCAGAATGACAGAGTTAAAGTAGTGTTTGAAGGACATTCAGTAAACGGTGCTGTAGGTTAAACTTGAAATTGCGAAGCCGGTGTTAGAATGACGATACAGAAAAAGCACACTTAATGGTATGCGGTGATCGATTCCAAAGTTTTATTTCAAAAAGCTAGTCTTTGAGAACCATAGTTAGTTCGGACCACGGGAAGTAAAAAAAAGTGATTTATGGAAAAGCTCGCAATGTTTGAATTAGTAAGGTTTTGGAGTAGAACAAATTTCAGAAGGCTGTTGCCTTTAACTGCTCAATAAGCAAATGTGCACACATTAAATTTGATTAGATTGTCAATATCTAGTATGTTTAGTTCGCGATACAGATCAGTAACATAAGAACATCGTGTAGAACTCGCTGTCGGGCTAGTTGGTACATGTCTGAATTAAATAGTCAACTTCGCGCCAAAATCACATTCACACAGAAGAATCTGTCTGTCCTGTCCTGTCCTGTCCTGTCCTGTCTTGTCTTGTGTTTCTCTTCTGTCCTGTCTTGTGTTTCTTCTTCTGTGTGAATGTGATTTTGGCGCGAAGTTGACTATTTAATTCAGATAAGAACATCGGTTGCGCCAGGTAAGAACGGGAGTGGCTTGTTCTTGTACATGTTGAGGGAAGAAAGATGACAATAATATGTGTGACCCTATGAAGCAATGGAATATTTAACATGACTGTGAATAAGGGCATAATATAAGATAATCAAAGTAGTCAAGCCAAAATAACATCTATAGCTTTTAGTAATAGACGGTTTCAAGACTGCGATAGTAGCAGCACGTGTTGTACCTCAAGAAACTTCCGGTTCTTCATTTATGACTCTCTAACACCGAAGCGGAAAGCGTGTTTTTAAGTTATTTCAGAGTAAGGAAAGACCCCTTTTGAACCTTCAGCTAAAAGGAAGGCGCATAAGTTAAGGAGACTAACTTATAATGTTTGGTATAGATTAGAAGCATCTTTATTTGAAATATTTTGCTAGGCACATGGTGAGAAGTGTTGAAAACCTGCGGGCTACCCGCCAAGACTTTGTTCCCCGCCAATGCTACGTCAGTGCACGAAACCGGAAGCCGTCCAGGGTCTGTGTTTGTAAACAGCGAAGCCGTCTATACCATTCTCCCATACTATAACATACAGTATACTCTAAATAGTTTCTATTTTTCCTAAGCACACAGTGACACTGCAACAGTTTACTTGTCCACCAGGCGTCAACAGAAGTCTCTCTCTCCTGTTCGGGCGGATTACCGCTCTCCCAGAGTAGAGTGCGCAGTACCATACATCTCCAACCATTTTCTGAACATATATTGGTGGCACCCGCACCATGCACTGTTCAGGTCCTCCGCGCCTATTAGGGACAGCTGTGTACAGATCTCCCAGTAAAGCTACGGAGAAAAATTGGCGCGCCTTTAGATGATTAGGGGGGGGGGGGCACCCTCTCCTCCTCCCTCCCCATCTCTTCCCTGTGCGCACGCCTGTGGTCGTGAGTGAACAAGACTAAATACCTTGCCGGTAGGCTGTTTCTAACAGAGAAACGAGCCAGCCGCACAGTTACCCTTCTTTCGTACTTTCATAGCGAGGGCTTCGTCCAGGCAGACTTGACTCCTTGATTCCTTAGTAGCACGGGTGGGTTTATTGCGTGACGCCCTCTGGCAAAAATAGTGTTCCATACTCACAGCCCTGGCTACGAGTGGCACTGGCGAACACCTTCCAGGGATTAAAACTCACATAAATACCCATAAAAGTGGACGAGGGAGCGCCCTCTGTCGTAGCTCAATTGGTAGAGCATCGGGCGCGTGATTCGAACGTTGTGGGTTTAGATCGCAAAGGGTGCTTTTTGTCCACTTTAATCCTTTCAATTTCGGTGACAAACATTACATTACAGTTAAAAAACAACAAATAATGTCCCCTACGCTTTCGTTGGCTTAATTTGTTGTGCCGGTAATGCACAATACAATTCTCAACAGCTTGATAAAGAGACGCTCATTCTACACTGTTTGTGGGGCAGAAAATTATGTGACTGTCATCAGTTTATATACAAACAACTCTTTCGCATCGGTTCTTTTTATTTCGCGCTAATCGAACGTTTTTAAGTACAAGTAAACAAAAAAAGAAGAAAAGAAAGTTATGGCTTTCGTGAAAAGAAATGGCTGTGGGGTATAGATCTCAAAGGGGAAAAAAAGCCCAGTAATGCAAATCTGCTAAAATTATGCGATAATTTACTATTTTCACCCGGGGACTTGAGCAGTAGTTTATCTTGGGTGTCAAGTCGCAAGAACGCGAGGAAACACCGACTCGAATCAACATTTGAAGAATGGTGGGCAATAGACACGGGTGCTTGTTTTGCTTGTTTGCCGGTATAGAAGTCGTAGTTAATATCAAGTTGATAGACGCAAATTTAGTCCACTGAAATATTTGCGTTCACTAAACACGTGCTTGCGACGTCATGTGGTGACTTCATCACGTGATGATGATTTTTTTGCATGACTCGCGTTGACACCAACGCCGCCGACGTTCAATTTTCGCGTTTGATGAGGTATCTGAAGCTTTCACCTTAAAAGGGGAACAAACGCACTGTTTCAGTAAATGAGCATTCACACACGATTTTTGTTACCCGCCTTCGTAGCTTACCGGCTAAGGCGTCGCGCTGCTTATCTCGAGGACCCCGGTTCGATTCCTCGCCACGGTGACCGAATTTCGATAGGGGCGAAATGCGGTCTAGATAGATAGATAGATAGAGATATAGATAGATATATAGACAGGATGGTCAGATCTGCCTGATTGTTTATTTTCGTGGGCCACATTATTGAGAAAGCGGTTCTGTCTAAGGCTTTACCGACCATATCACCGCAATGTCATACACCACACGAACCTGGCTAAAATGGATATGCCGGGCAGTGGTTTCAAAAACGCCAGCGCTCTAATCGATGGTTGTCCGAATGCCCGTCACGACAAATGCCTTTTAAAAAAATCGCGCAAAATCGCTGCAAGAAAAATTGGCCGCGTATCTGCGTGCTTCGCTGCAAATGTCGTCTAAAGACGATGGAAGAGGCGCTGCGTGAGATATGGACGCCATCTGGCAATACGTCGGGAAACATGAGTGCTGTGTTGCGGGCCGGTAGTCCCGACGCAGCGGCAGGCGAAGACCGGCGGTGACCAACGCCACCGGCGGGAACGCCAGCCAGCCCGAACACGCGGTTTGGCGCGATGCTCCGAAGGAGAAGAAACGTCCGCACTCAAAGAGTACTCTCCACAAACTCTCGTATTTACACGTCGCCTGGGTAAAACAGCAATGCCAGAGCGGCGCCCCCTGTCATTCGTACAATGCAATACTGAACCGCAACCGAAACACAACATGAGCTTGTGCAGAGGGCACGGAGGAAGACAAGTTTCAGCGCAGTCGCATTTTCAGCGCAGCTTAAGAAACTAGGGTCTTTAAAATTGCGTATCTATGTATTTTCTATTAAAGGAACACACCACCTAATACTTACCTAATGATGTTGCGCCTCAGATATGCGCAATATTTACTTTTTGATCGACAACATTCACAAGTATGAACAGCCGTACCAGTTCAAGATGGGTGGGCGGTAAGCAAGTGGTTCAACTTTGGCCGGTGGCTGAATCGAGTGGCGTGCCGACAAACAGAAAGACAGACAGACCAAACTTTCTGCGTTTAGGTTCCCCAAGAAAGACTATCGTCTTTAAAAACCATTGTCGACGCCCAAGCGGTCGCACCCCTTTGGCTATAGGATCGGCGAGGCCACTGATCGAACGGCGGCAGAGCGGTTGCACGCTCGTTATGGCCAGTAGGCGGCGCTATGCGACTTCATCTGGGTTCACTTTTGAAGGACAGGTTTCGACCGACCTCACTCATTTCTTTGCTGTGACCGACAGCTAGGTTCATTCCTCAGCAAAACATTCTCTCTATATAAGAAACCACATTCGGCGTATTTCGGTCGCATTTTCGACGTGACTTATATTACAGCGTAAATATGAAGATTACTTACATAATGAACTTATTTCCGATGGCTGTTCAGCGCTTCGACTTAGCAACGCCACGTGCACTTTCGAGAGAGCAATGAATTGTTTAATCATTTCTTTAGTAACAATAGAGATAGAAATGGGCTATAACATATCGGCAATCTGGCAGATTTCTAGATAATAAAACAGCATTACTCAATACTTCAAGCTCAGTATAAACGAGGTAATCTCCACCTGTCGCATTGTGACAATTCAAACTAAATAGACGGGCACATGAGAAGGTGAAATCGCGACGTTTGGCGAAACAGGCCACAGTTCACATTTATTTGAAAAAGGATGTGATCTTGGTCTGGTGGCTTTTCGCAGCAATTCACAACCACATTCACAAAACAAAAAAACAAAGACAACTGGTTGTGGATTGTTTTTAAATACTTTTCTTTGTCGCTTTTTATGCTACCTTTCGAGTTTCGAGCCTTGCGCGAACGAAATATTCCTTCGTTATAGCCGATATCACGGCAGCTTTCGCGTTTTCGGTTTCGTTATAAAAAGAAAATATGTCACTCAAATGAGGCGTGACCAATGAAATTTGGTATTTAGTTCGCTGTAGGCTAGTTCGCTATATCAGCGTTCGGTATAACAAAGCGCAATCGTCTAACGTTATGTCATGGGAATTCTGTGATAATTTGACTTATCTGGCGAAAGAACCACAAAATAAGTCTGTATTTATACTAGTGACGTAATAAACATTATTACGTCCTGTCCTTGTTGTAGCGGTATTAAGCGATCTGGAATCCGGTGCTTCGATTGGCAAGGAATGTGAATAATGAATGCAGTAAATCTGGTTAACCTTTCGGCCTTCCTTTTCGTCTCTTTCTCGGTGGCAGGATAGTCCGTGCCCAGCTTAGACGCCGAATTTTTCAGTGCGGCCCTGACTGCTGTGCAATCTCAAAACTTGCAGGACGCTTGAGCTTCGCCTTCAAGAGTAGAACACGATAGCGTAACCGGGCCCCGTGCGCATCGCCTTCTCAATTACTAGCTCGGCTTCGCTTCTCGGTGCACGATTCAACCGTGCCGTAAGGAAACGAACGACTGTGCGCATAACATCGGCGGTTTCAAACTATCCTAGAATGCCTACTGCAAGTAGAGTTGTTCAGTGCCCACTACGCCACAATTATTCCTTTTACGAATCAGCGAAGAGCCCAACTACGCGTCCGTGAGGCAACACGTGAGCCTACGCAGCTGCCCAATTCGTTGATGTTTTTGCTGCTGATGACGGTTAAATATGTCTGAGCGTTTTGTAATGGGTGGGCCTTCACCCACTCGTTGAGCAATTTACATGTTCTGACGCCTGGCGCGATTCTACGCTTCTGCCACGCAATAAAACGTGCGTTAAGGAGACTCCTCCAACATGACATTCATATAGCATTTTTTTCCGACGCAGTTTTAAGCAATGGTGTGGCTCTATTGTAGAACAACTGCTTGCCACGCAGAAGGCATGGGTTCAATTCTCACTCGAACTGAAATTTTAATCACTTATTTCATTTGCATCTTTCTCGTTTTCTCGCCCACATATAATGCTGATTTTTCACTCACAGCCAACGAACGCCGACGCCGGAATTTCTGCGAAACGAGTTCTTTAACGCTATCACGTTAAGAAGTTTCAAGGCGACATTCGCGGTTTATTCTTGTAAGCCACCTGCGTTCCTAAGTGTCCAGACATTCTTGAAATGAGCAATGATTGCTCCCACTATATCTAATGTCCATTATGTCGTCCGTTAGCTCCTTGCGCGCAAAATATTTCTCGGGTGCGGGGTAGGGATTAGAAACTTATGCTTTTTATTTTCGTGTATTTGGCTCGCGTTATGTGCATACGACAGAGAAAGAGAGAGAAAGCGCGAACGTAGCCAAATAAAAATACATAATTGTTAGAGTTTCCCCAAGTAAAATTTTTGAAAAATCGTTTCCCCATCGACATCGCGCAAGACGTTTTTTCTGTTCCTGTCTAAACGGTCCCCAGAGTATTTATTGATCGCTGATACATGTGCGTGACATGGTACCACACGATACATTCATTCAGCAGTGCCTGTGTGATATCGACAGTACTTAATAATCGAAACCATCCATCAGAGCACGGTGAAAGAAGTGTCGATATTTCTCAACTTCAGCCGCACACAATCGCCGACCGGCGTCATCAGAGCGTCGTTAAGGCCTTCTTTCCGGCTTGCAGCTTTTCGTTTGTGCGATAAGGTTTAGCTCGTTATTTGTGTTCGTGTACCATGCAGTTCATTTCTTTCCTTTATCCTATTTGCACAGCGTGCTTACTGTGGTATGTGAGTTCCAGTTTCGGTTTCATAAAAAATATTTTTGCCCTTAGAGGGCGCCACCTTGTACATATATGCGCGGCACTGTATTAAATAAATCGGTTCATGCTTGGCTACCGGCTGCTGCTGTTCTTCTTCCCGGCCGGCGCTTCGGGCGCCGTGCCCTTTGTTCTCCGGGCGTCGCGTTCGACGTCCGATACCACATTTGGCGACGAGTTTGACGGATCCGCGTAAATCAAGAGATAAGGTGGGCATCCAGACTTATTGTGCTGTTGTCTCAGCACCCTTGCCTGATACCCCGCCACTACTGTATTTTTCACTTTCGACTTACACTTTTCTGACTTTTCTGACTTTTCGTGCCGGTGTCGGCCACGAGGCCTACTCACGCTCGACGTCTCTCCTGAACTTTCTGCTCGACGCTCTCTTCGGCAAGCATGAACGCCGCTATCCCTCCGCCTCCGTTTCTCCAGTGTCCCGGCATACCACCTATTCCATGGAGACAGTGGCGTCCTGTGTTGCAGGTATACATCGACGCCGCGGCCAGGGACGCCTCGCCGGAACACAAGAAGGCGCTGCTTCTGAACGCCTTAGGCGTCGAGGGACTGAACACCTATCTGCGTGCCGCCGAAGATGAGCAGCAGCCGGGAGCCGACCGGCCAACTCAGGAGGAGACGCCGAACGTGTACGACGCAGCCCTTGCGCTGCTCAGCCAAATTTTCGACCCCCAACCGGACGCGGCGTGCCTGCGCGCCCGCTTCAAAGCCCTGTGCCAGGGACCGGACGAGTCGGCGGTCCAATTCATTCAAGAAGTGCGCCGACTAGCCAAGCTTTGTGAATTCGGCGCGGCGAGCGATCTCCTTGCTTGTGACCAGATCGTCTCTGACATCGCGTCGCCGCACCTGAAACGGACTTTCTACAAATTGGGCAAGGACTTCACCGTGCAGAAGGCGCTCGACATTGCAAAGGAGGAGGAGCGCGTTGACCGAGCCTTGCTACAGTTATCCGGAGTTCAAGTCGACGCCGTGTCGTCGCGTACAGTTCAAGATGGCGGCGCAACTCGCCGATTTCTTCAAAATGGCGGGCCAAATGGTGGCCGTCCTCCCCAAGCTTCGCCGCAAGACGGCGCCGGCGGGACTTCGTCTGCGTGCACCTCCTCGCCCACCACTGCTACGGACACCTCCTCTCCAGCTGCGCCGCCGGGTCGCGCGGGTTCCTGTTACCGCTGCGGATCGACGCGGCATTGGGCCAACTCCGCCGCCTGCCCAGCCAGGAGCCGGACGTGTTCGCGATGCGGACGTCGTGGACACTTCGCGCGGGTCTGCCGCTCTACTTCGGAGTCTCCGACCGGTCATCAGGGCACATCAACGGTGACCAATACAGTTACTGTCCTACAAGTGGACGAACCGGTCACCGCTAGCGGACTTCTTCATCTTCCCGTACGGATCAATGGATCCATTTTCAATATGCTCATCAACACTGGAGCGGCTGTGTCGCTACTTAACGTCCAAGATTGCAAGCGGTGCTTCCCGAATATCAAGCTTCTTCCATCAAACGTTATCCTGAAGAACTATTCGGAACAATCCATCGTGAATTATGGATACTTCAAGGCTTCCGTTTCCTACAGCGGCAACGACGCCTCCATTACCTTTTACGTTACGGACAAAGGCAATTCACTACTGGGGTTAGATGCCATCCGAGCCCTGAAGATTATCATCGAGGGTGAGACTCTCTCCTGTTCCGTCGTCGTCGAGCCATCGGCACTTCCCGTCAATGCAGCGTTGGAGCCTCATCGTCCGTTCACTTCGGACTCCAGTCCTGCAGAGCATACATTGCTTCAGCATGGTCGTCGACAGGGCGTGCCAGCAGTGGCATCCGGGTTCCACCGGCGCCCGTGCCGGCTTCCTCGGCAAGGGACTGATGCCCCGACTCAACAACAGGCTCATGCAGTCATCGCAAGGGCGAGCTCATCGAACGGCAGTGCCCCTATTGTCCAGGTGAACATGTGTCAGGATGAATTTTTTCGCACTGCTCGTGAACGTGAATTGCCGCTGTCTAATGCCCCTCAGAATTCATTTTTCATTCCTACTCAAGTGTTCTATAGTCAACGGTACATGCATGCCGATCTTGCAAATGCTCATTATTGTCATACTTGTTCTGACGGTTCTTGCAAGGGCAATGCTTACTTTCCTGCTAATGACAGTGTACTCGAGCCACAGGGCTCCTTCGCGGCACCATTTCAATGTCCGGCTGTGGTGCCCAGCCAAAATGCTTCTTTTTCTTCTAACATACCTTCAGTTGAGCCACCAAGCTCCTTAACGGCACCGGTGCAAAGTCCGGCTGTGGTGCCCAGCCATCATACTTCTACTGAGTGCATAGTAGAGCCACCGGGCTCCTTACAGACACCTTTACAACGTTCGGCTGTGGTGTCCAGCCCCACAATGTTCCTCCGTGCCCCGAGCACGCTTCAGAGTCCTCGGACTCTTCTCAGGCTCCGTATCAATACATGACTGACGAGCCCAGTCCCCATGCCAGTAATTTTCCTAACACTAACGGACATGCTTCCGAACCTTTGGGTTCCCATGTTTCGCGTCAAGTTTTTCCGTCCCCAGCTACTACTAAAGGACGCTTAAGCGAGTCATCTGACTCTAGTTATTCCTCTACGCTCTCAGCTGTGCCTGAGCAGCGCGTAACTGAGCCAGTAGGCTCATCTGAAGATGCAGAACTTACTGCTCCGCAAGGGAGCACTTCAGAACGAAATGCGCCTCGGCGTTCGAAACGGTTGCGTAAGAAACCGTCCAGGTTTAAGGACTTTGAGTCCTAAATTCTTCTTTTTTCACTCACTTGTTGAACCCAGTGTGCCATACTGTTGCACTCTTGTGTGTATACTGTGCATCTATTTATTGTATAATGGTTAAAAGTTCTACCGCTTGGTGCACTGATATGCTGTGAATTCTTTGTTGTATTTTATTTGTATCAGTGTCTTCAGCTAGAGTACGCTGTGTACTTTGCTTTTGTTCCCTTCTCGTGCCGGTTCCTTTTCACCAATTGGACGTTACACCAACAGAGGGGGGGATGTTAAGGTGTGTACTTTTAAGGTTGTATACGGTATATTTGTCATTAATCACTGTATAAGGATTTAAAGCCCACATGTCCTTTTCATTCTAGGGGGGGATGATGTGGTATGTGAGTTCCAGTTTCGGTTTCATAAAAAGTATTTTTGCCCTTAGAGGGCGCCACCTTGTACATATATGCGCGGCACTGTATTAAATAAATCGGTTCATGCTTGGCTACCGGCTGCTGCTGTTCTTCTTCCCGGCCGGCGCTTCGGGCGCCGTGCCCTTTGTTCTCCGGGCGTCGCGTTCGACGTCCGATACCACACTTACAAACAACCGATCGATGTAAGTGCGCGGTAGAGAACACGGACGACAAGTAGACAGGGGACAAGCGCAGGCTATCAACTGAAGGTTTATTTATCACATACCAAATATATATGACTGAAACAGGAAAAAGAAAAAAAAAGAAAGAAAAGTTGGCTGCTAACAAACAAAGAAAACCTAAATTTGTACACCCTATGCACGAGGGAGAAGAGCAGGTTCAATGGCCATGCGCGCCATTTGCCAGGAACTGTAACTCTTTATCTAGGAGAGCTACAGTTCCTAGCAAATGGCGCGCATTGGTGCGCATTATCAAGAGATATTTATCTCTTGTGTCCGTGTTTGCTCGCCCAGTCTTTTAGAATGACTGCTCAAACCGCACTACGCGCAAAATTTATGGACAGTCCCTGAAAACCTCTCGGTATTACGTAACCTGCAGGGTAATTCGCAGGCGTGCGTGTATACACATTGACTTTCATTCATTACAACGTTGCTTAGCAACCAACTATCCTTCGCCATGTACGACGGTCTAGTTTGCGCGGTATTGGCGAAATCAAAAACCGAAACGAAAGCTCCAGCTAACAATGTGTGTCGGTTAAGGAAGTGTAACGGGAGAAGGGAAATAGAAGTGAGACTGAGGGAGAACGGTCAGGCATTTGTTTCCGGCGTTCTTCCTCGCGGCTTTGGGTGACAGGGTAAAACAGGAAGGGTCACAAGTACGCGTGGCGCGAATACAAGATCCAGGGAATATCATTCAGCTGTCTCTTCGGCATCGACGATCGTTACCGTTTTTCTAGACCGTTTCGCCTACTTTATCTCCTAGGCGACAAAAAGAAAAAACAGCCAAGAGAACCTAACCCCGTCTACCTGCCGAAGAATTTCTCTTCAGAAAGTCCCTGGGTCATTCATATATATGTTTCACCAACCACATACCCTTGCCTGTTTGACTTGTACTGCTTTAGTCAAACTGCAAGCCCACGATAAGCGCACAACTACTTAATTTACGAAACACGTCGATCCACGTAGTAACGCTCGGTTTAAAGCAAGAAATCTAGCATTCGCTGAATGCTTCGCATGAAATTGATTGACACAATGCGTGTGATCTGCCGGATTTCTTCTATTTGCCTTTCATAGCTGCCAAATGAGCAAAAAAATGACAATAAACGAACGCTTGTCAAAAAAAGAAAAATCGCGTGCTTTTATGGCAACTCGTTCTTTACCTCTAGCGCAAGAGAGTATGAAAATGAAATAGCTTGCCTTGTTTTCAGCTTTTAAGGGAAACTGGACAGTGGCGCACGAGAGTGGCCGGCGATGGCAGACGTGCCTCACCTCGGCTCCTTCTTTTTTGGTCAGTTTGACTAGTTTTTTCCGCTTGTCTACTACGGTTTGTTGCTTCGGACGTGAATCTCAGCTACACGGTGAGCCTGTGTCGCACAGCCGGCGTTTTTGGAGAACCTTTTCCCCTTTTTCTTTCCGTTTTGTGAACTGACCGCCCTAAGCCTAGTGAGACGCTTCGGACTGGCCTAAAGGGCACAGCTGCCGGCGGCCGCGTCTGCATCGCGTCCGCGCGGCCGTGCCGTGCCTGGCGAACCTGCTACGCCCGGCGCGTTTCATTCCGGATCTCAAGACGCCTACTATGACAACGACCACGGAATGCACGAGCGTTCCAGTGAACTCCGCTGTCTTTTCAACGTTATCTGACGGAAACGAGACCATGGATTCAACGCAGTCTACGCTGTCATCCGAATCGTCTACCGGACCTCCTGCTCCTGACATGGCAGCGGGCTCTTCTACCGGCACCACCGAACCTCGTGACGACGGGGTACGACAGAGGAACGCCGTCTACTACCGACGCCAAGTGTCACCGAATAGACTGCACGCCGAACGGGTGAGTCGGCCCCGCTATACCGTTTTGATAAGGCCGCTAAACAAAGTGCACGTGACAGACATTCCGAAACAAGCGCTCACAGACGCCATAGAGCAAAGCGCTCCGTCAGCTTTTATTGCGGAAATGGCCATCCTCCGCTTTGACATAACCAGTAACTGCCTACGGATCACACTTCGTGACGAAGGTCATTTTCGTAAACTCTGCACACTATCGCGCTTAGTCGCAACGGTCAACGGTAATGTGCGAGTAATTGGTGTAGACACATGTAGACACATGTAGCCACACGCAGCCGGCAGCTCTCGTGGGGTAATAAAGATAAGACCCGGCCTAACAACTGACTACATCAAAGCGCATCTGCGCTGTGAACAGGCGACAATCACCGATGTGCGCATGCTCGGTAAAACACAGCTACTGCTTTTGACATTTGATACGGACTCCATACCGAAACGCTTGGTGTTTGAATACGAAGTCATCCGTGTTCATGAGTATCGGCCTCGCCCGGTGGCATGCTACAACTGTCATCGTTTGGGCTATGTTGCCAAATACTGCTCCTTCCCTCCGGTATGCCGCGACTGCGGCAAAGCTCCGCATGAGATCGACCCAAACTGTAAGCAGTTTCCTCATTGCGTGGCTTGTGGAGCGTCCACACACATTTCACTCAGTCCTCATTGTCCTGAACGAGATATATCTGAATCAGCCCCTATCCGCAACACTAATGATTCATCACTTACGACATCTTCCACACAGCCTACACCTCCGACGCCTCGGAAAGTAACCTGGGCTCAAAAAGCCGCTTCTTCCGATCTTACTCAGCTTATCAACAGCCTTCGCCAAGAAATACAGGAATTAAGGCAAGAAAATCAGAGACTTCGCGATTTCATGTTGGACCAAAAGAAGGGGAATCGGTCCCCAACGCCAAGCCGCAGTCGCTCTCGAAATAAACGAAAGAGCCGTTCTCCGACACGTCGTCCTAAACCAGTCACGGACAAGGACTCCGCCTACTCTCACATTATTGGGCTCCTCCGACAGGAACGGACTCAAGAATCTAATAAGCTGGAGCGCGCGATTCGGTCAGAGATGGTTAACACTCTAACACAAGCTCTTGATGCTATGCAAACTCGGTTTCAAAACATGTTCGACGAACTGCAGCGCAATGTCCTCGCTGATGACAATAAGCGCCGCAAATCAGGGCCATCCTCATGAGTTCTTTCGCTCAGGGGGTGCAGTGGAACTGTCGTAGTTTTCATCAAACGCGCTCCACAATCCGCAATTATGTTCAAAGGCATCGCCCCTTATTCCTTCTTCTCCAGGAGACGCGCGGCACGTGCTCGCTTCCTGGTTACCGCGCTTTCCAGACCCCAACCATCAAACATAAGCGGGAACTTCCCAAAGGCCAGGCAGCGCTTCTGGTCCGTAATGACTGCCCAGCCACCCAAATGGACCTTCCTGATCTCAGTTCCAACGCTCGCGAAATAGTAGCTGTTAAAATTTGTCCCCCAGGCCAAAAACTATTTGTGGCCGTGTCCGCGTATTTTCGCCCGGGAAATATCTCAGTTGGACCATACACCTGGCTGCAAACGCTTAAGCAAGCATCTCAGAACCTCCCTCTGCTTATTGGAGGGGATTTTAATGCTCATCACCCTGCCTGGAGTGCCTCAAAGCCCAATAAACGTGGGAAATATCTTTACGACGCTATTGAACTTTCCTCTGTAGAAATTTGTAACACCCCCGACACCCCTACGAGAATAGGATTGCATAAAGCGCAGAGAGACACGACCCCAGGTCTTACCCTCGCCAGCCCTCAATTTGTGCGGCACTGGACAGTCTCCAGCCAGTCATGGGGCAGCGATCATCTCCCGATATTTGTGGCACTTCATCGAAAATGCCTCCGGGTCAAAACAACAACCACAATGACTAACTGGAATACCTTTCGGAGTCATGTTACTGGATCCTTTTCGACAGTTGAGGGTCTTCTGGACATAGTTCAACAGGCCCGTTCGCTGGCACGCGAAACAGTGCCATGCGAAGACCACACTCAACCGATGGATAATCATTTAGGCAATTTATGGAGAACAGCAGACTATTTAGTGAGAAGATACCGCTCGCACGGCAAACGGCACTCTGACCTCATGAAAATCAAGCGCCAATTTAAGCTTATCAATGAATATCAGCTCCAACTTCAAAGGGAAGCCTGGCAATCCACCTGCGAGCGCCTTGGCCGTGTTCCGGGCCTCCAGAGTCTCTGGCGCATTTTTCGCAGCCTCAGCGGGAAAGGAAAGGGTAACCCTCCTTTGGCCGAGCTGTTCCTCAAAGCAGATCCCTCAATAGTAGAAGACGAAATTATTACCGCTTTTTTTCCTCACGCTTCACTCACTCCACATACGCCTCCGAACGCCTGCACCGTACCGCAACCTGATCCAGATCTTGATCGTCCATTTAGCATGGGAGAAATGCTAGCAGCTATCAAACACGGCCGTACTCGATCGGCGCCTGGCCACGACCGAATCACATGGCAAGAACTCCGCAATCTCGGAGAAGAAGCCCAAGACGCACTCCTGGCGGTAATCAATGACCTCTGGGCCTCAGGAAATGTACCGGAGAACCTTAAGCTGTCGCTCATTTATCCCATTCCGAAACACGGAAAAGACAAGAACCTCTACAAGAACCTCCGGCCAATATCTCTCACGTCGACTCTCTGTAAGCTCATTGAACGCATGATTCACACACGCATGTCCCATTACCTCGAGATAACTCGGCCGGGATACCATCCAGCCGAGGCGGGTTTTCGCCCTAACCTGGGCACCCATGACTGCCTTTGGTTGCTACGGCGTGTTATTAATCGTACGTCACGAAAGATGCTACCTGATTACTTGCTGGCCGTCGACATGCAGAAAGCGTTTGATAATGTTCACCATAACGCCATTCTTGAAGAACTAGCTAAGCGCTACCCAAGTCATCATGCGCAGGTATGGATTAGAAATTTCCTTGCAGCCCGGCCCATTCGCTTATGCGGCGCATCGCCTGGATGGAGCCCGAAGACTTATTATTTGGATAGAGGTGTGCCACAGGGATCTATTCTAGGACCAACGCTGTTTAACCTGGCCATGACCAGGGTAGCAGAAAATCTTGAGCGGGACACAACGGCTCGATTCGCCATCTACGCTGATGATATTACTATATGGACAGAAGCAGCGGATTATACTGACAAAGAATCAATGCAGACCGAGCTGCAGGCAGCCCTCCTTAGCTTAGAGTCCACTCTTAAGGAGGTAGGTCTGCAGCTAGCTCCACATAAGACAGACCTTATAAGCATAGACGGCAAGCATCACACCAACCAGAAAATGTGCATCTCGCTCCATATTGGATCGCACACTATACAATCAAAAAACGGACAAATCAAAGTTTTAGGTTTACCAATAGCCAGTTGCAACAGCCCACAGAAGTGGGTACGTGGGCTGCGGCAGGCATGGCCAGCCACGTTACATATGATACGTCGTCTGTCCAGCAAATACGGAGGAGTACGACAGCAAGCCTGTCGTACTCTCGCAAGAGCTGTGGCCGTTGGAAAGATTTTGTACGGTGCACCCATATACACGTTCTCTCCAACGGACATCCGAAATTTGGAAAGCCTTCATCGGGCTACTCTCCGTACCATCACGGGGCTCCCTAAACACACTAAGATATCCGCACTTGAAACCGCAGGGGGCTTGCCTCCTCTGCAGGACGTCATCCGTGAAGCCCACACTCGGCACCACATCCGCATGGAAAACACGCCGCAAGGTTGTCGCCTTCTGGCTTGGGAATGTCAGCGACATGATGATGCACCCCTTCTTAATCAGTCCTTACCCCCATGGGAAACTCCGATAGCCTCTCGACGGTTCCGTCGTCCCATATCTCGTCACAATGATACTGCCCGCCAGGTTCTTGCCACGCGACAACTCAGGGAAGCGACCTTAGATACAATCGACATCCACACGGACGCTGCTCTCTCCGATGGCCAAGCTTGCATAGCATGGATTTGCGCGCAAACCACCGAGTACACTGGGGCCTACAGGTGCCATCTCCCGAACGGTACCCCTCTGCATGCCGAACTTCTTGCCATATGGGGAGCGACTGCAAGCCTCCCATACACCATACAGAAACCCCTTCGTGTCTTTACCGACTCGCACTCTGCTTACTCGGAAATATTTCGCCCAGCCTCGGAGGATGCTACAGCTGCCGCTATTCAAAGCATCCTTCGTAGGCACGAAAAAGCCGACAGGCCGATAGAAATTATTTGGACGCCGGGGCATACGGGTGTGCCCGGGGGCAATACGGCGGCACACGCCGCTGCTGCTTCCGCAGGTGGGTCGACCAATCTTTCTCTGCCCCAACCCCTCAGGGTAAACCCGTATGAGCTCTTAAGTCAAATGGCTCCCTCGGTAGCCACAATGCACTACGTGCGTACGTCCCTGCGCCATGCTAGTAAAAAACGCATTACGCAGGTTACCCCACCAGTCCTCTTTTCCAGCAAGTGTCCACTTTCGCGCTCTCAAGAAGTATTCATCAATAAGATCTACGCAAATTCCGCATACACGCCGTATTCCTTAGCTAAATGGCGACAACCGGACATTGCGACAGTGACGTGCAATCACTGCGGGCTGCGCTGCCGCGCAGACCTTCACCTTACTGTGGCAATGTTCCGCATTTGAAAAAGGGCGAATGGCCATACAGGCTTTGCAGTACACAGATTATCGGGAAGCGCTGCTTACGGACCCGGACACGCAGTTAGTATTCGCGCAATATGGAAGTCAGAGCGGCCTGATCAGAGTGGTTTAGGGGGTCCGACAGACCACAGTACTGACCACACACCGCCTCAGTACATGTGATTGTGACTTGAATAAGTGCAAACCCTATGAAACTGTGAAATATTAGTATAGTTTGAAAGTCCCGCTTATCCCCACAGAGGCCATGCGCCTCCCTCTTTTTCAATAAAGGACTTTCCATCCATCCAAGGGAAACTGTGCTTATTTATCTACAGAGAGCCTAGCTTTGCGAAAGCCGCAACACGTTTCAAATATGGCTGGAAATTGCGCGTCTTTAAAAAACGGGATTGACTGATTCTTTCTGCTTAGACGCACCTTGTAGATAATAGGAAAACTCAGAACAACATTATAGCGGGAGATGCGAAGTATACTGGCGTATTCCACAACGAACAATCGAAGCTACAATCAAAGTTCCATCTGTTTATTCTTCGAACAACTAGAAATGTACTCCTCGCTTTAGCAGAAATTAATGCAAGACAGATCATGTGTTTTATACGGACGAAGAAATACAAACACAAGGAAGCGTGCACTTTCCACGAATTTACCATTGGAGGCCTGGAAGCGAAGGTAAAAAGCGAATGACCGTTACAAATATGTGCTTTTTCTTTTTTGATCGTTTCCAAATGCGCTTCAAGAACGGCTTGTGTTCCTTTACACATTCCGCTTGCACAGCTGCATAGATGGTGTTTATAAGGAAGGTCACGGCCACGCTCACATCTAAAACGAAGAACTAATAACAAAATTACACCATTTCCCGCTAAAAGGGACCATGAGGCGATGCGAAGCCGGAGCACTTGCACGATCGCGTTCCGTTGGCGTTCTTTGGGCATGCTACCGACCTCGCGTCGTGGAACGCGAAGAGGAACGCTACGCGCGTCTTGTCTTCGCTTAGCCTGGCCGTTAATTCTCACAGGGCGAGCGGGGAACGCAGTCGGCAGGCGTGCGAGAGGGGGGCAGCGTAGGAGAGGAGAGAGAGGGAGGGAGGGGACGCGCATGCGCTGGTGCTCATCGCGGCGTTGCGCAGGAGAGAATTTCGGCATGTCTAGCCCGCGTTTCAGAGGGAGAGTGGAAAGGGAAAGGGGAGAGGGGAAGTAGAGAGGGGGAATGTGGCGAGGGGAGAGGGAAAGTGGAGAGGGGTGTGGAGAGGGGTGTAGAGAGGGGGGAGATGGTGAGTGGAGAGGGTATGCACATGCGCAGTAAGGGCGGTCACGCCGCACACCACCACCACCACCGGATTGAACTCCGCCATAAGATACTTCGCGTCTAATATTATATGGGGTTTTACGTGCAAAACCACGATATTATTATGAGGTACGCCATAGGGCAGGGCTCAGGAAATTTCGACGATCTGCTGTTCTTTAACGTGCACTGACATGGCACAGTACAAGGGCCTCTAATATTTCGCCTCCATCGAAATGCGACTTTCGGGTCAGCAGCCGAGCACGGTAACCACTGCACCACAGAGGCGGACCAAAACGAAAAGCTCTTTACAAGAAACGCACGCAAGATAACACAAAGACAAAAGCGCTCGAGACCTGACAAGGCACTATTCCATTGTTCTGTCCTTACCTCTAGGTTATGAATTTCTTATTTTATCTCTGCCGTGGCGGCCGCATTTCGATGAAGGCGAAATGCTGGAGGCGCGTGTACTTAGATTTGGGTGCACGTTAAAGAACACGAGATGGGGTGCTATGCAGGATGGCCCGAGCTTCTCGGGCACACGAGTTTGCTCCGAGCTTGCATTACGACGGTCATAACAGGAAGACAGTGCGGAGAACGCGATAGCAGCGTTAATAAAAACGGCTACAAGAACGAGAATGGCGTCACAAACGCATGTGCGGCATTTGCGGCGGTTTTCAAAGGAACACCGCGTGCGAACGCGTCAGCGCCGCCACTCAGTCAACATTTTGACAGTCCAGCGACACCAGCGTGATTGTCGCGCTATCTTTTTGCCAACTGATCATCGTGCCTCCCACGGGCGTGTTCGTGGGCGTTTGTCCTCTTTCGGAAAATTCTTTCATTCCACCTGAAGCATGGAAATTTCCACTCTCGAAGGCAACAAGGGCGCACACGCAGCACTCTGGTGCAGCTCGTTTCGCGTCTCTGGAATATTACAGATAAATAAATGGACAGGTTACTGCTATACTTACATTACACGTCTGAAGATTTTTCTGTAGTAGCGAATCGGTAGAAACAATGTCTCCGCAAACAAGTAAACAGTAACATTTCTCGCCGCAAATCCCACCAGGGGCGCTTGCTTTATAGCTGTGAGTGGTACTTCGTGAGAGCGATGAAAGTAAATGCGAGACATCGTAGCCACGTGATGATATAACCTTTAGTTCTTCGTGCGTGTGTGCATAGTCTGTGCGATTAAGCTCATAGATGAATCGTTAAGCTCATAGATGAAGGCAAGAGGAAACGCGGGGGGCGGACCCGCTCTTCGCCGCGGGCGTCTGTCAATAAAATTGATTGACGCGCGAACTCGGGCACAAACTCGTTGATTCTGAAAAGGCCCCAGTTCAACTCGTGACTGTCATAGTGCCGGTGTGCCTGTGAAGTGTTTCATGCGGTGGACGCTACTCAGCAGCTTCTTTGCACATAAAATAATTTGGTCAGCTTGCACTACTTGCGCAAGGCTGGGGCCATCGGAGGAGCTTGTGGCCACCTATAGCTTCTTCCAGCTTTTTACGTGACTCGTCTACTCCGTATGCTTGGTCTGCTTCGGAGTAATGACCGTGTCAGTTCGGTCTCAATATTGGTGCTATTGATTAGGAAGGTCTTAACTAACATGATATTGATTATTCCTTTCTTAATTGTTAATGTTTTAATTACCACGACAATTATTACCCAGGTTTAACTCGCAAGGTCCTGAATAGCGCAGAGGTAATTAGCATAATACTAATTAGCACGATCCTAATTAACACGACCTCGGTGAGTAAGGTCATGATTATCTTGATTTTAATTACACGCTCCTAATTATCGTCGTGTTAATTAGTATTGACTCTCAATGCTTAATTACCGCGCCATTAATTACTCACACTTTATTCGCAAGGTCCCGAATAGTACAGAGGTAATTAGCATAATCCTAATGAGCACGACCCTAATTAGCGTCGTGTTAATTAGCATTAATTTATAATGTCTTAATTACCACTGTATTAATTACTCAGGTTTAGTTCGCAAGGTCCTGAATAGTACAGAGGTAATTATCGTAATCCTAATTAACACGATCCTAATTACCATGATCTCGGTGAGTAAGGTCCTGATTATCTTGGTTTTAACTACACGCTCCTAATCAGCATGGTCTTAATTACCTTGTTCTTAGCTTTACACGACTTCATTAGCATGGTCTTAGTAAGACGTGACTTGTTAGTTCGGCCTCATCATGATTTGGCCTAATCAGCTTCGTCATAGCACGTCCTGACTTAGCTAGGTATACCGCCCAGCCAATTAGCTAATCAGCCGGGCGCACGTGCTCTGGGAGCGAGAAGACGATGAAGAAGACAACGACGAGGGCGCGCACCGGCCGAGCAACGCGCTAGAATGTACTGGCCGACCATGGTGATTATACACGTGGCCTCGGCGATTAGCTCTAGCCGCGGTGTTGTAAGGCGCTCGGTCGGAACTAATCGCAAAGGCCACGGTGCTCATTATTCTAAATGATACTTAGTGCAAACAATAAACGCTTGAAAATGAATTCAAACGGCCCGCGCACACATAGAAAATAGAGTTAGTAGAGCTTTCTGCCACTATTCTTGCATGGGTGCAGTTCTGCACTCAGTGGAACGACAAAGAAATGACAGAAGCTGCCCCTAGTTTGACGACACCACCCAACCTTCTCGACCGCCCTTGACGTGACGCCGCGTTCCATCGTAACCAATGGAACGGAGCGCGCGCTGAGGGATGGATTTCACCTTCTCGTACTGTTAGCTCGTTCAAAAGGGGGTGTCGCCAGAGCTCGGAAAGATCCCGAGTTTCGCCAAACTCGGGCCATCCTGCATAGCACCCTTGGTAAAAATTTCCGGAGCCTTCCTCTATGGCGTACCTCATATGCATATCGTGGCTTTGGGACGTAAAACAGCAACAATTACATCATAAATTTCTTATTGGCTGCAAAAGAAGGAAAAACGTTACCTCTTACTGCGCTGATGCCGTCGCAGCGATGTCAGGCGCTAGCGAATTCGATATGAGGTTCACGCGCGAGCCGCAGCAGCTGTACTGTCTTCAAGGAAAAAAAAAAAGAGTACAGTTGAATCGCGCCGTTTTAGCGATGCTTTTTGATCGGAGCGATGACTCGCTGGCCCGCCTAGCAGCGCGGAAGGCCGTGGTTCCTGGTGCGGCGTGCTTCATCACGGAGCACCGTCGCCTTATCATCGCGCGTATTTCCCCTTTCCTTTCTTTCTTTCTTTCTTTCTTTCTTTCTTTCTTTCTTTCTTTCTTTCTTTCTTTCTTTCTTTCTTTCTTTCTTTCTTTCTTTCTTTCTTTCTTTCTTTCTTTTTTTCTTGATAGAGCGAAAGCTGCTCGCCGGCCAGCAAGAACTTAAAACAGCAAGGAGTACGCGATATGAAGAAATTACGAAATTTTGTCGCTTTTTGATGCGTAATCACTCTTTGGCCCTATCTCCAGCGTGAAAGGTAGAAAAAAAACAGTTGGCGCAGAAAGTAGCTAGGAACACCGAAATACACGTACTGCTGCTATACTCCGTTTCACGCATCAAGTACAACGCTGTTGAAGCTAACGGGACTTCTTGCAGTAGATGCGTCCGTATTAAGAAATAGTTCAATGTAGAATATACCCTTCTTTTCCTTCTTAGCCTAAGTATTACATAAAGATGTCTAGTGCCTTAGAAATAAACAAACCCAGTTATACGCCTGTTATAACACAGCTGGATCACTTAGTGTCTCGTTGTTTTCATTTTTGAGTATTTCATTTATGTAGTTGTCCGCGCTGCCACCGCCGCCGCCTGTGTCCGTAACCGAGCCCAATGCGTGGCAGTCCAGTCGAGAATTCTACCGCAGAACCACGCTGCTGCTTCAAACCGTCTCGCAAAAATACCCTGTACTGGTGTCATGCCGGCAAAGAATTGTGTTAACATATGTAATATAGCGTCGTAGAGGAGTAAAATAACATCCAGGCGTCACACTATGTGAATTGCGCAGTGAGTGGGTTGTTGAATGCTTCCAACCCAATACAAAATGCTAAGCCAGAATTCTTCGTCGTCATCAGCCACAGCACAAACAACGTGCACATAATGCAGATGTGTAGTGGGTACCACGCTTCTCCGCAGAATGACGAATGATGCCATACTGGGTGCTTCCGTACTTATTGAAAGTTGCGATGATTCATGGCGTACTGGATACCTTCCATGTGTACTTGTATTAGTTGCCGCAAAATAGTCTGCAACGGGCATTGAAAGACTGTGCTGCGTGTTGCACGCAGGCCTGGAGATTTTTAGAGCGCAGCTCTAAGGCGCCCGTTCCTGCGTTGAGCCGCGTCGCCGTCGGTGGCGTAGCCGATAGAGATGAAAAAATAAAATGAGAAAAAAAAAATATTGGATGGAATGGAATTTGAAAACGGGCCCTCTACGTGGCAGTCGAGTATTCTATCACAAAGTTAGTCTGGTGCTTGAAACTCATTTGCAAAAGGACCCGATACAGGCGTCATGTCGGGCAAGGAATCGCGTTAACCTTTGTAATATAGCGTGGCAGAAGAGTAAAACAACAACCACTCACCACACAATGCTGATTGCGCAACGAGTGTGTCGTTTAATGCTTCCCACCCACTGCAAAGTGCTCATCCATAATTCTTCATCGTCATCAGCCACATGCAGCATCAACAAAGTGCACATAATACCTTACAGATGTGTAGCGTTTACCTCGCTTATCCGCAGAAAGACGAATAATGGCGTAGTGGGTGCTGCCCTACTTCACAAAAATTATGATTTATGGTGCAGTGGATACCTTGCATGTGTAGTTGTATTAGTTGCCCCAAGATAGTTTAGAACGGGCTATAGAAAGGCCACTCTTCCAGCTTTCAATGGGACTGTGCTGCGCGTTCCGCGCAGGCCTGGCGTTTTAGGGCACAGCTCCTATAGGCGCCCGTTCCTGCGTTGAGCGGTGTCGCCGCTGTTGTCGGTGTAACCGATAGAGTGAACGAGGGTGAAAGAGAGCGAACGCGTAGCACTCGAGCTCTGGCAGTTGCTGTGGCAATATGTAACGAATGTTACATTGCTACAAGTGCGGAAAAGCCTTAAACTTCAAGCAGAGTCGGCGTTGCCCCCCAACACGAAGCTGCGCTCAGAATTCGCATTGGGCAGTTTCGTAATCGTCGGTGATTTTCGGACGAAGGGAGTTCTTTTTTTCGCGAAACTAAGATTGGTTTAGTGGCCCTGGGGACTCGGACAGCAAAACATATATATTTCTGCGAAATTAAAGGGGATCGGCAGACACGCACCGACGTTCTTACCTGAAGACACCCAGATATATCACGCTAACTTCTCGTTAAACAATATAGCCTGCTTCTGGCGTACATCTTTCATCAAAGAAACAGGTAGCCACCAAAACTGTTATTATTCGTCTCAAATTGAAAGACGGGTTGCGCTCAGCAGTGGTGTGTTTTTTATTTCTTTTCAAAACAATTTTAGAACAAAACTGACGTATGTGCTGTTGTTACCCTTTAAACGCCAGTGTGGTCGAAGTGTCTGGTAAGCCCACCATGTGCACACAACTACTACACTTGCAAATGCACGTCGATCGACGTCGTAACGCTCGACTCAAAGCCAAAAACAAAAATACAGCGGAAAAAGCTACTCGCTGACTGCTTCGCATGAAACCGATTCCCACAATGCGTGGGATCTGCCGTCCTTTTTTTTTTGTTTATTTCCTGGCTTAGCGAGTAGATGAGTATTGTTGGCTTCCATTAACTTTCTCTGGGTTGCTATGGGTTTCGATGAATTTGATTCATTTTTAATTAAAAAAAAGGAGTCTAGCTGTACGTAAATACATGCCTCTCTCAAATTCTCTACCTCAGTATATCGGTAAATAAAAAAAACGCGCACAGTTACGTCCCCATTCTGCATAGGGAGTATCGTAATCGTCGGTGATATGTTTTGGTTCACCAGGTTCCCTTCATAAGTACTGCTCGCATTCTCGTAACAATTAAAAGCTCATATTGGATCGATCTACGAAAATAAGCCAAAGTGACGTCCATTAGAGGCTACACTTCGTTCCCTCTAACACCTACACCCTATTTACACCGCCAAGAAGTACGAACGACACGTTCACCTTTCACTTACGGGCGTGACCGTGCAACGAGGCTCTGAAAGCTTCGCCACTTGACCTGTCGTTGTACAAGGGGTGCTTCTGTTCGTTAGCCCACAGCTGTTGCTAATGGCATGACTGCCGAGCATGTAGCGACACAAAAGGCGCCTCAGTGCAGCGGTGCTTACGTTGGAGGGAACACGCATTCCTGGTGTCGTGCCTGCCCTTTCGTATATTTTGTACGAAGCTCACAAAGCGTGGCCAGCACTTGTCTGTTACCTACATTTATCTACCGGTGCCCCGAATATTGAGAACGGTTGCAGCAGGAATGGAACATCATGCGCAAGGTGGTTGTGATGGCTGCAAATAAAAATTGGTCTGGCTATGTGGATATATATATATATATATATATATATATATATATATATATATATATATATATATATATATATATATATATATATATATATATATATATATATATTGTTGGGAAACAGGTGTCTCAGCTTGCGACTGCTTCTGCGCAGAGCTGATAGACGGAGCGATCAAGGCGACGGTGAGTTAAGGCAAATTTATATACATATATACAGAGGCTTTACATATTCGGCGCTGGGGCCGACAGCTTATTGGGCTCGCACAGCGGTGCGACGACGACCCGGGATTTCTTCGTTCGCTGTCTCGCTGTCTCTCTCTCTCCGCGCAGCTTGGTTCTTTTATAGCCCTGGGCGATCGCTTGCATCAGCCAGGAGCGCGAAGCCTCCAATCAGGAACCGCCGTTGGTCGCTGGCTCGAACCGGATCCGCGGATGAGAGGGCTTGCCGCACGTTGCGGGACAGATTTCCTTCGGTTGCGTCAGAGGCAGCGCCGGAGTTGCCGGGGATTGCGTAAGGCTCCCGCCTCGTTGCATCAGCTGGTGTTGACGCTGGTTGCGTCAGACGTTTTACCAGCTTGAATGCCTTGTCGAAGCAAGGAAGTTTTGGTTGGGAGCCCTGGCATAACAATATAAGGATTATCGCTACCGCGGTGGCACAGTGGTTACGGTGCTCGACAGCTGACCCGAATAACGCGTGTTCGATACCGTCTACCGCGGTCGCATTTCCATGGAGGCGAAATGCTAGAGGTTCGTATACACCGTGACGTCAGTGTGCGCTAAAGAACGGCCTCTGAGATATTTGTGAATACGAGACTTGAAACGAGACCTCATATATTACGTTATCTATTTTTGTAGTAATGCATGACAAATGAAGGTAGTTTTAAGAAACAGAAGAAAACCAATACAGCTATGACAAGTTACACAAAAATTAAAACCCCGCCATCTACTGCTGCGGTTCGAATCCGGGCCTCTTGAGTGGGAGACGGGCATTATACCCCTGCACCACTTTGGGGGAGCCGCGTGCAACTCTTAAACGACGCCGCATTGCAGGCCACTGAACGCAGCTCCACAAGCGGCTTGACGCTGTTTGGGCTTCACTTTTTGTACATTGGTGCTGCGGCCGTTCCGAGCACTCCCCTGTTGTAGTACACTCTAGCTTTGCTGTTAAAGGAATTTCTTCAGATATATTCGCGTTCTACAAGAGTAGGTGTGTAGCCGAGCATTGAAGAAAGAAATGTGGGTGTGTAGCCCAGTGCTTAAGAGACCTGCATTCGGACGGTGGGGGCCAAGGTTCAAACTCATGTACGTCAAGAAAATTTATTTTGTTTTATGCATTTATTTCTTTACAGCGGTGATCGTCTTACGTGACGGGCCGGACACACAGTTTTTTTCGTTAAGTCAGCATAGAAATGATTATGTATAAAAAATAACTATAAACGTATTTATTTGAAAACATTATTTTGCAATACTACGTGTTGTGTTCTCCCAGTTACCAAAGTCGCACCTCCACTCCGTTGCCTAGACGAATAACTTTGAAGCTTCTTTTTCTTCTTCTTTTTCAGGGATCACTGCATCACAAAATGCTCGACACAAATCTGGCACCGTTTGGCTGGACTTTGACTTGTTTCCGATAATTTTTTTTTACTTTCTTTTTATAAGTAGCTCTCGACAAGACCCAATTGAAAATGTGTTCATCTCTGTCGCTGAGGCTTACAAGTCGCTGAAAGCGTGGCGTCAACGTTTCTGAAAATCCGGATAGACTGAGTTGCGAACGGAAAGCGGCTCTTTTGTCGCTGTTATTGTGGGTTACTTTAACCGTCGGCTTCTAAAATTCGCTGCTGAAAAAGAATACACCGAAAATCACGACCTCAGGGACATCTTCTCAATCTGTCTGGCTCAAATTCAATTAGTCCGAATTTCTTAAGCTTAATTTTGTGATTTATTGCGATTTCATAATACATTAGGAGTGCTGAAGCGCTTCTCCAGAGCCACTATCTTGAGAGACAGCACTTGTTAGAGAATATGCATTCTATGCTCTTTGCTTGTTTAGGTGGTTCAAAAGCACATTTCGATAAATACCGTTTTTGAAGTCTTTAAAACATTTTGATGGCGCTAATTACGGGAACTGATGTATCGGCCAAGTCATTTCTTTTCGTCATCAATTGCGAGGTGACTAAGCAGCATTTTAAAGGTAAAATTTACAACTTGAAGAATTCAAATTAAACGAAGAGGACAACCGCATTACGCTCGCCGAAAAGTGTATACTGACGGACAGTGAAATCACAATTAAAATTCACCTGCTTTCAAAGCCGACCAAATGTACGGCTTGATCTACAACGTATACGTTCGTGATCTACAATGAACCACTTTTTTATTATTTGTAATAAATGTTGTCCCTCTCCATGCCACGTCTTTCAAGACACACCGCGCGTTGTTCAGCACAACGCAAGTAAAAAAATACGAAACAACACCAGAAGTGTACTCTTGTCATGTTTACCATCATTCGGGTAGTTTTTGATGTAAGTAAACTAATCATTACAAGTGCGCTTTAAAAGGGGTGTGAATGTTGGTAAGGTCTTCTTGATCAACCGCAGCTACTCTGTTTAGGAGTGAAGATTGGGCAACTTATTATTGATTCATGGCAAAAACAAACAAAAAAAAAAACAGTGCACTTCTACTGAGTATAAAATAAGACCTGGACACAAGAACAGCACTTTCACCTTGTCAAAGTGTGTCAGCAGTCATAATACTGCGTATTGATCATAAAAACTATGGCAACATAATGCAAAACAGCACAATAACGAGAGGGAATAAACAAGGTGACTCAACAACGTGGTTCAAAACAGATTCAAGTGCTTGTATCAATGCAATTAAATTATCCTTGCACATCTCCTAATGGCTAAGAATATGCACATGTAGCCTTGGCAAGTTCCACTGCTGATATGTGACTAATGAAATTGCATTGCTTCCATGCCGTCCAACGGCTGTTCATTGTTTTCTGTTTTCACTGTTTTCTGGTTTTTATTGTTTTCGATAGCGCAAATGTTCACCCTTTTTGATTTTGTCACTTTGCAGTTCGCGTATGTGTTTTGCCTTTGAATGTGCACATGTTTCTGCTGCTCTGTCTTTTATTTTTTTGCTCAACAGTGCCTCATGCACTCCTCAAGCGACCATTGTAGCTTTTTGCTCGAGGCGCATGTATTTTGCTGGGATAACGTTCATTCATTGAATACCATAAAATACACGTGCTTCATAATACACAGTCACTTAGCAGATGTCTGTCACACAATATGGCGTTCATTATATCGCTTTAACCTGATTTATCCTTTCTAGCTATGAATCCAGATAATGACGTTTATGTGCCTAGATATTCTATTTTACTGTACCTTGATACATATGTAGCAAGGTACAGTGCATATGTACCTTAATATGGTATTTCTGGAGACAGGCAGAGTGCGCAATCCAACTTGTTGTCGAAAAGTCTTCTCACTTGCTGATAATCTGTGCTTCGGTGGGTTCTCACAGTTGCATGGCGGCAGAAGGATGTTCAGGGTAGTTCACAGTATCCAAGGTAGATGCTGCAAAGCGAGAGCGCACGGATATGTCACACGTAAATGCGCACAAATCGACACTGAGACGAAGGATCAGAGTTCAGAGTTCTTTATTTTCACGTAATAATGGTAGTTACAATTGGGGATTGTACAGATACAGAGGGAGGTCCCAAAGTCGACATTCTGTGCAGGGGACCTCCCAGTCGTTGGATGTGAGCAAAAAATCAGCGTTGTCTGAGAGAAAATTTGAGGCAGATGCAAAGAAAGAAATAATGAGAAATCTTCGGCTTGTGTGGGAGTGGGGATTCGACCTTGTGACGCCTCACTCCGTGGCGCAATGCGTTTTGCCGCTCGGCCACCACGCATACATCCGACAGCATACGGGCGGCGAGCTATTTGTATGCACAATTTACCGTTTGTGGTACGCACATCTCCGAGGAGCAGTGAGGCTTGACTATCACGCGCGAGATGCCGCACAGGGCCCACGGGTGCGCTTTAAACGGCATCGTCCCGCCGTGTTTTGTCGCGCCGCATGCATGGATATATGAGTCGGAGGGAGTCTGCACGTTGGCTTTCCTTCCTCCATGGTTTAGGTGTCGGCCGACAAGCGAAGCTAGGATAACGATTGGGAAGGCGATACGGACACAGTCCGATTACGCTAACGCGTTCTACTCTTGAAGGCGAAGCTCAAGCATCCTCCAAGTTCTTTTAATGCTTTAGTGTCAGGAGGTTAACTCTGGCAAGAAAAAGCATATTTTGTGTGAAGCCGATTGTATCTGCCCTCATACTACCAAAACTCGGCTAACTGTTCGTTAAATGTTAACTACTGGTATCTAACTCTTGGCTGGTGATTGATAGTTGGATATCTTCGGTTAATGTTGGCTAATGTTAAAAATAATTTTTGGGGTTTAACGTTTCAAAATCACGATATGATTATGACAGAGGCCGTAGTGGAGGACTCCGGAAATTCGTGACCACCTGGGGTTGTTTGACGTGCACCTAAATCTAACCACACGGGACTCAAGCATTTTCGGCTCCATCGAAAATGCAGCCGCCGCTGCAAGGATTCGATCCCACGACCTCCAGGTTAGCAGTCGAGCACCATAACTACTGGACCACCGTGGCGGGTTGTTGGCTACCGTTGGCAGTCAAGGTAATTCAAGGTAATCGGGAGCAAACGGAGATAGGACTGAGGAATTTCTCTCGCATTTAATTATTTCTAAGTCACCACTGAATTTTTCTGTTGTCGTCGATGAGCCAATTTATTCCATTTTTTCCTCGAAAGCCTTCGTGTCTGCTAGACATCTTCTGTTTAAAGAGGATAAAAATATTTAGGCTGGAGGGTTTCTGCTTGGTTCTGATTGGTTCTGATTGGTTAGTGCCCTGCAATATAGGATTGGCTTCACTTTTAGAGTTCTGTTTAACCTTATTTTCGTCCAAATCTTTAGCACAATACCGATGTCGCAAGTTTATTCAGTAGGCGCAATGACAAAATGTAGTTACGGTAGTCTGCCGCCTTATAGAGCTCTGAATTCTCTAAAAGGGCAGGCAATTCGCCTTCACAAGGTATTCTACTCAGCTGCTGCATGCGCTGTATGCGAACATCGTTGAAATTTACTACTTGCAAAGGAAGGCACCTATATTCTTGAACAATTTCTGTAGAGAATATAGTGCAACTTTCTTGCACAGATTGACTGATTGATTCGCTGAATTTAACGCTATAAAGTTAGCCTCGAGATACTAGACATTCTGTAATAGCAGGATATGAATTTTCATTTTTTGGCGTTCTTTAAGTAGCGCCGGAATATGAAACCTGGATGCTTGAAAATTATTGAAATTAGCGCTATCTTCCCCGCACATATAATCTCGCGGTGCTCTGAGACGACGCCAGCAGGGTTTCGGCGGCCCGTGGAGATGCCGCGGAAAAGTAAAAATGTCTGGGAAAACGATCGATAGAGAACAGAGCCCCAGCAGTGTGAGTGGCTTTGGCACAACGCTCGAGATTGCGTTGAACGTTGTAGCGCAGTTGTGAAACTGTGAAGCCTTCGATGACTACCGTTGAAATGATGCCGGAATGGCAGGCACACACGAGCAACGAGTGCGGTGAGATCGATATGACACCGCCTCCAAGTTCTGAATGGCTGCACCGTATTGTGGTGAGGGGAGAAAAAAATGGCCGGTGTAAGGACGAGTCGCCCGTTTAAGGCGCGAGCCCATGAGCCGGGACCGCCTGCTGTAAAATGCATCAGCCTAGTTTTGAGCTTAGCGCTCTGTGGCGCACAGTGGTTCTCACTCAAGACTATAGTTAGCAAGGTCAAGGTGCGCCGCCAAGGAAATGGTTTGTGAAGTTATCGTACTGTTCACTTTACCGGCCGATTGCTCGAGCTTTGCTGCATGTTTCTGCGCTTTACATGGAAAGTTTTGACACCTTGGTCACAGTAATTCGCAAGAGGAGAAGCTAGAAGACAAGAAAAAGAACTGAACCTTTTTAAAGAGATTCGGACACTATTAGCTTTGGTTCCATCAGCAAAGTTGGAAAGGGAGCTTGGAAAAGCCAATAAATGCGAATGCGATTGTTATAGGCCCTTACCTCCATCTCTGTGGAAATGAACCGTGATAACCTATGGGCTGCAGATGAACATGGCATCCTTTACTTAACGTCGTCTCCTCCACCTCAGCATAGCATCAGCTTTCCCCCCTTAAATATACCTACTACAACTCCCACCGGGTCTGTTTTCTTTATTGCGATAGCAATTATATGGGCACTCTTGGTTGGTTTTTGCCGTCGCCGTTATGTCCCGGATATCTCTATGTATGTATATATAAATAAAACCAATAAAGAAAAATAAAACAGAAGAAAAAGAATTCCGAAGTGCGCCAACGGGATTCGAACCTGCGACCCCCGCTCCTCAGCCGGCCAGTGTAAACAACTGGGACACGTGCCACCGGTCGTGTAGAACACTAACCGCGAGCTATTTATATACATCAAATAACGCTGGCGCTATGTAGATCTCGGAGGTGCTTCCGCGTGTGCGGTGTCACCCGCGAATTGCCTGCAGGGGGCGCTTTAAATCAATGATCCTAGATTTTGCTTCTCTTTCAAAACTGCCCTTGAGACGCGCACTAAAAAGTTGGCCATTTCTCTACCCACAAGCGATGTGGAATGCCTTGTAAACAATGCGTCGAACGCCACTACGCGGCACGAGACGCGGAGGGGCCGCTCCACGCGCCGCAGTTTTCAAGAATACAAAAATTTCTAAGAGCGTTGGGTTGTAGCGCGCCGCTCAAACATGAATAAGTAACTGGGACAGTTGTTAGTTCGCGCTCGTGCTGTGTACACATGGGCGTTCTTTTCGAGTGTCCTTCGTTGTGTTTCAGAAGTGCCGCGTGCTGCAAGTGTCGAGCTGTTACCGTTGTTAGTTCGTGGTCATTCTGTGCGTGTTCTTTTCGTGAGTCCTTTGAGCTTGATAGGCGCGCTGCAAGAGTCGAGCTGCATGGTGTTCTTGTGACTTTGTAATTCGTTGCTGTCGCATTCATTGCTTCGCCTTTGCGGTGAAACTGTGACTTTTTAGGGGCGAAGCTCCTTAAGGCGGCACCCGTTCGTCCCTCGTAGTAGTACGTAACCAGTCGTAACGCTAGTACCAGATCTTGACCTCCAAGGTGGTGCCGGTGGGAGATTTTTCCTGTGCGTTGTTGAACAATAAAAAATCCGCAGCGTGCGCGTTAACTGAAAGCCGAATTCTTCTATCTCTCATTCCCCATTAGCAGCCATTGGCATGTTCCAGTAGGAAACGTTAGTAGAAGTAGAAGTGTAAGTGTTAGCTAAAAGCCGACTTCTTCTGTCTCTCATTCCCATTAGCAGCCATTGTTTACCTCCAAGGTAGTGCCTGGTGAGATTTCTCCTGTGCGTGATTAAACAATAAAAATTTTGTTCAAAACGCCGTTGATTGATGAAATAAACCAACGAAAGACGCCAGATGTTTTCTAAAAGCAAAACGAAAGAACGCCAGATGTTTCTAAAGCAAAACGAAAAGACGCCAGCTGCTTAACGAAAGACGCCAGATGTTTTCTAAAGCAATGGTTTTCTAAACAATGAAAATTCACAGCGTACATGTAAAGTGAGCTGCAAGTCGTCATAACTCATCGAACCTTTAGTATAAACGCGCCCGATCTCACGTCGGTGATGATGTACTGGGCAGAATTCACGGAAGATTCACGGTTTACCGATGAACCTCCGCAGCTTCGCCCACTCATCATCATTCACTCCATGGATATGCTGTGATTTTTTTTAAAAGTGCGCATTTACGAGAAAGCCGGGGCTGTGAATTAAGATTCTACGATTTGTTCATGTTTTATGATCGATTGCTCAAATAAAGAATTTTAGTATAAAGTAACATAGCCGACACAAAATGGCTCAAAAGTAATTGGTTTAGGGCTTCCGGAACATTACGTTTCAAATTGCAGACGGTGAAAATTTAGTTACTGCTTGAGTAATTGTGGAGGTTTCACAACATTGCACACACAAACGTGCGCATGCATCCTGAGTATGCACATGTTCAAGAGGGTTTTTAATTGCTCCGGGAAGTGAGCGACGAAGGGGCAGCTCAACGCTCTCCCATTAGAGTTGTACTACTTGGTAGTACAACCTCAACCTTAGCCCAAGCTTCGGCCTCGCTCATATCATCCATCCATATTAAACACAGCTCTGTGACGCGCGCCTGTTTCTGTAACACCGCGTTCCCCACTTACGCTCGCCCCGAGAAATATCGCGGCCGGGCTACAGGGGAGAAACGGCGCCCGTTGCGTTCTCCTCTAGTCCGGCCGTGGTGTTCTGTTTACTCTTTCATATGCCGCGGAATGGCGACCTCAGTCGATGCTCTTCTGGCTGTCACACCGCTTTCTCTTATTACGCTATCACCATTAATTACTACAGCTACTACAAAGGTTTGTCTAATCGTTGAACATGGACGCTAGTCGTCGGGATGGAGATGCGTCACCAAGCGTCAACTTGGGTGCGTTCACTTTAAACGGTGCTACAGCTGCCAAACACCAATAGACATTGAGAAAGTTGTCTTATATCAATGTACAGTAAACAGTTAAACTACTTCTGTAAAGATGCGTCTTACTTTTGTGTTACACCGATTCCTTTGACGGAGGGGTCAACCATAATATTTTAGTAACCAGGCTAAATTTCTCCTCTCTTATAGCCAGCTTGAAAAATCGTTTTTGAATATGGAGAAATTCTGTTTTTTATTTTTAGCAATGACGACAAAATAGACATTATTTGCATTTCTGATTAAATTCGTGACCTGTGAAGAAAAAAGCTGGAAACGACGTTGAATTCTCTGTTGCTGAAATAAAAAAATCTCATGCTGAAAAATTACGATTAATTTAGATCCGAGCATCGGTTCACCTCGCATTGAGGTGCTAGTTTGTAAGATTAGGAGCGACTGGTAAGTACTTTCGAAACTTTTTTTGAACTTTAGGATAATTTTTAATGTAAACCAGATATACAGATGAAATCAAGTGTTTGAACCAGAGCAACCACCCGGGTTCTTCAAGGTAGCATGTGAAGGCAGTGCCACCGAAAAGTTGGCTCCATTGACGATAGCAGGGTGGGAACATTTTCTATTTAATTACCTCTCTTGCTAGGAAAGCATACATATGTAGTAGATTGGGTAGTCGAGAATTGGTTTGTCTCCGGTTCTGTATTAAGCGCGAAGAATCATATTAAGTAAGCCGGGCGGCTCATACATGTGCTGATAGTTTATTGCGATAGCAATTCTATGGACATTCTCGGCGGGTTTTCGCCAGCGCCCTGATGCTGACGATATATATATATATATATATATATATATATATATATATATATATATATATATATATATATATATATATATATATATATATATATATATATTTATATACCGGGTGTCCTAGCTATCTTTAGCCAAGGGTTAAAAAATAGAATATTAGAATAAGAGGCAGGCGAGTGAAATGAGTCGCAAACTGCTGTCACCTTACGCACTACAATATCTTTGGTAAATAATTAAGTTGTTAATAAGGATTATTTAACTACATTGCTAAATATTGACTTTAGGCAAGAAATGCGACTTGCAAAGTTCGAGGGCGTCTTCAGAAACCCCAAGTGCATTATTTGCGATAAAGAAAGGCGCACGTATATCATTTTTTGCAAGCTGCAAAGAAAGCCCGCGAAATACAAAGAGAACCACGTGACTAGTACATTCGCGCGCAGCGAACACGCAGCTCTCAGCCGTGGTTTGAGCGAACGAAATCAGCTGCGGCCGTGACACGCCGGCTACTCTGCAGCGGTAGGCCGATAAGTTGTGGTATCTTGGCCCGCGCTGGCTACAACTTGCACCGTCACGCGCGCCAAATGGCTACGCGGGCCAAGAAACCACCATCAACTTATCGGCCTACTTATCGGCCTACCGTTAGCGGGAGAGACTTAAGGACAAGGAACCAACGAGGACTAGCGCTCTCTTCCAAATGAAATTTATTAACACGATATGTGATAAGCGAAAGCAAAATAGCACACGTGATCACATCTCATTCACTTGCGCATGAAGACAGATATGAAACGGGAAGCGAGAGAACAACAAAACAGCACAAAAACTGCGAAAAAAACCACGAAAAAGACATCTAGAGAACCAACCGGACTATGTCTATGTTATATCAGCTTCGATTTCGGTGCCGTTGCTTTTCAGAATGAATGCGGGGTTACGGTAACAGGCTTTATTGGTATGCTCAAAGTGTACCTCACCTGGACCTTTGCTAAATAGAATGGGCGGGTTTATTTGCAGGAAAGTGGTGTATGCATCGGTTGGTGCATCGCTCTCATACCTAGTGACTTGTTTCTAGCCTGTACCAAGAAGATTGAAGCGACATTGGAAGGCACAAATGCGGTGAAATGTATTAGAGAAGCGAGTTGGGCTAGTTGGTGCGTATTGACTGCAGACATAACTAATTAGCGCAAAAACCAACGGACAAGATGAAGGCAACAGACAGGACTCGGTTTCGGTTTGTGATGGTTACCTCGTTTTGTTTGAGTGCAATCATGCCACCTTTGGACCTTCCCTTGAGGCCACTTTGTCAATTTTAACGAATACCTTGATCCACTCGTAATCACCCATGATTTCTCCGAGAATGGTGCGCTCAAATATCTTGATTTAAGACTATCCTTTTTGAACTGCCATGTGTGTTGGAGCTATACTATATAAACAGTGACCTATAGGTATATCTATAAACTCGAGTAACGAGTAAAATAGAGCTTATATCGTTCGTACTTTTGATGTTTTCATTATTTTGGCACAGGATAAGGTTTACACTGTCGAAATAGAATGCGAAGGGACCTGTTTATCGGTTACTTCTCACTGCTGCCGGCATATGCCAACGCCGGAATTTCTGCGGAACGACCTCTATAACGCTATCGCGTCAATAAAAATCTTAGCTTCGACTGAGAATCGAACCCAGGTCGTCTGCGAGGCAAGCAGCTGTTCTACCACAGAGCTGCACTATTGCTTGAAACTGCTTCGGAAAAAAACACTATATGATTATCATGTGGTGGAAGGAGTGTTCTTAACGTACTGCGTGGCAGAAGCGTAGAATCGCGCCAGGCGTCAAAACACATGAACTGCGCCACGAGTGGGTGTTTTAAAGGCCTACCCATTAGTAAGCGCTCGACCATATTTAATCTTCAACACCTGCAAAAGCATCAACAAAGTGAGCAGCTGCGTAGGTTCGCGTGTTGCGTTACGGATGCGCAGCGGGCCCTTCGCTGATTCGCAAAGGGGATAATTATGGTGTAGTGGGTACTTGACAACTGTACTTGAAGTAGGCATTCCAGGACACTTTGAAACAGCCAGTGTTACGCGCACAGTCGTTCGTCTCCTTACGGCACGGTTGAGGCATGCACCGAGAACCGAATAAATACCTGAATGTTTTGGATAAGTATTCTGATGATCTATTGGTTGCCTATTTTTGACCAGTAGCCTGTACGTAATGCTTTAGTTCGCAAGTTCACCAATTTTAATATCCAATAAAGGCAACAAAAATCGTTTACACATCCAAGTGCATCGGTCCATTGTGATGGGGCCATCGTATAACAGTTTAGTTTATAAGTTGACGGAAATGTTTTAGCTTAGTTATAGTGAAAAAATATCTCTGCTAAGATTGCAAGTTAGAACGATGATTTCCAATAACACCTCTTTCGGGTGGAACAAATCACTGATAATTTATAGTTCGCTGCTATAGGCATACATCGTCAGTGCTGCATTTCATTTCATTCGGAAGAATCGAGCAGCAGCACAGTAAACTGAATGTGCCATGCTCTACGTCGATATCGACATGAGGCACTTGCCAGAAAATATGGGAGATCACATCGATGACGGCAGTTCGCCCCTTCCCCTTCTCGTCAACAAGCTTACAACACAAGGAGAAGCTCAAGCCTGTCGGTTCGTACGAATGGAATGTTCTCTGCTCAGTTCCCCAATGGTCTTTGATATCTTCTTTACGGAGGCATTAACTTGCCGGTGGCGGGTAAGATTAAAAACAAATACTGCACAGGAACTTCTAAGACATCGATCTTAGTTCATCAAGCGGCGCCTGCAAATAATGAAAAAAAAGCAAACAAGCCTGGTGGGCTTCCAGCAAGTTTTTTTCTTCCGTAATCTAGTCGGTGATACAATTCTGCAATGTAGATTAAGTTAGGTTCTTTCCAACTTGCGTCAGCTGGAAATGCCAGCGTCATTTGGTGTACAGAAACTCCACAGCTTATTTTTTTTTCATCTGCACAGCCATTCTCAAATCAGTTCGGACTTGAACCGCGTTTTGCCGGACATAAAAAAAAAGATGGGTGATCCCTCCGTCATAGGAATCGGTATAACACGAAAGTGAAACGTATCGTCACAGAAATAGTTGGTTGTTTATATATAGTGCATTGGTACGAGAGCTTGTACAATGTCTATTGTTTTTGTTTTTTTCGAAAGTCTGCCCTTAGGCATAATATTTATTCAGAAATACACATATAGATTTGCTTCGTGTATGAAGTCCAGTAACGAGCGGTGGTGAGGTCCACTAATCCAGCGGTCAAGGTCGGGTGGTCGGCCAGGCCTGAGGCCTGTTGCACGTAGGTGACGACGATGGCTTAATTGTAGACCCATGCATGTCCACAATAAGTGTGTGACAGTTACATCGCTGATTGGGGCGTCGCAAAATGGGCACGATGTACCATACGGGCCGCGGTACTTTTGCGCCCAAAGGGTGGTCACGGATGGGGTAAGCGCAACCCCGACACGAAGCCTCCGCAACGTAACCTCCTCTCGGCGGGTTAAACCACCAGGGAGGTCTGACCCACACGGAGGTATAAGAGCTCGTGTCGTACGTCGGATGCTTTCTTTTTTCCGTAGCATCTGTCCTTGAGCGTCCTCAGGAAAATGCGGTAGTGGGTGCGGTGTGACTTGTGGGTGGGTTGCCAAATCAGCTTTGACAAGGTCCGGCAAAGCGGCCCGAAGCACCCACTGAACACGTATCCGCACAGATGCGGAGGCAGCGAGATGGTGAATACTATCCGAGAGTGACGTAGACCGATACACTCGTCGTTGTTTTGTCCATTGTTGTTTGGCAGGTATAGCACAGCTTGATATGGACGCACCCACGTTGACGCTTAGTCGCACATCTCCGTTCCGACGACTAATGCCCATGATCATGATTTAAGCCTTGCGGTAGCTGAGGTTGCCCAGATATACCTGGACACCGCATATGGTGAACGCCGCGCAAGGATGGCATCAACAAGCACATAATATACACGGATACTACATGTGCACTCCTTGAAAGCGTCTTGAAGTGCGAAGAGAAACGCGACGAGCGTCGTGTGTTCTCTCTAGTCCGGCCGTTAATTCTCACAGGGTGACCGGGAAAAGCGATGCGGTAGCCAGGCGAGCGTCCGAGAGCTATTTTTCGATGTGGATGGATGCTATGAGCGAGGCTTGGGCGCGTTGCACGAGCTAATGGCGGAGGCAAGGAAGTTTTTTTTACAACCCTGGAGGCACACTTGTCACTGCCCCATATTAAAAGGGACGCTCATAGCAGCCATTCATCTATCCAAGAGCACTGTGAGAGGAAAGTGTGAAATATAAAGGGCGCGTTCATGTAGCCTCGGTTATGTGTTTGTCGGTAGCTCAGGGAGCTAAACGCCCGCCACCCATTATCGCGGACCGAGAGGTCGCGGGTTCGAGTCCTGACAGCGGAACCTTTTCTTATAGTTCTTTTCTTTGCCATCTGATGGCGTTCATTTTGCGGACGTATTTCCGTGACGGAAATACGCCATGAAAGTCTTGGTGGACCCCGGCATAAAACACTTTCGTGTTAAAAGCAACAACAAGGGCATATTGACTGCGAGGACGTGGGATAATGGCACGTCAAGAAAATACATATGAAATACGAAAGTTAAACATGATGTGCAGTATCTCAACGAGATAGTTTACGAGCCCCATTCGGATGTCTAGTGCCGGAAGTTTGGCGTTTAGTTGCTTCGTGCTTTCTTCGAACGGACAATGGAAAATTCCAGGAATAATTTTCTTGCGTTACCACTTACAACATAAATATTGAGGCAGGAAGAGCATGTAAAAAGAACCCATTTTTGTTTAACGACTAGTGAAGGACGCAGAGTATTGATCTTACATTCCCTCTACGGCAGTCATTCGTCCGAGTGTTTTACTTCTTAAATACAAGTTTAAACAAATTTCCCAGTCGTGGTCGATAATGGCTCTCATTACACAACACGCCGTTCGGTGCTGCCGTTAAGAAAAGAGATCCTAAAGCTGGAGTAATTAAAGTCGTTAACGATAGGCCATAAATTCCACTATCGTTCAGATAGCAAGGGACAGCTTTTGTTGCATATGCTGTGTATAGAAACCTTATCAAGTCTACGCCAGTATTTTTTGTAGAAACAATATGAAGAACCAAGGGATAACGCCTGGATTACAGTGGTAAATCGGAAAAACAAAGCTAGATATGCCGCGGAGACACACGAATCTTCTGTATTTCCAGATTTATTACCCTATCGCTTGTGTTTTTCGTCTAAAGTTGCAAAGGTCGATAACAATATGTATATTCCCAATATCATAATAATTGTTAGGGTTTTACGTCCGAAAAACAAGATATGATTATGAGGAACGCCGTATAGTGGACGGTTCCTAAAATTTTGATTATGTGGTGTTCTTTAACTTGCGCATAAATCTAGGTGCACTGGTCTCGAGCATTTCGCCTTCATCGAAATGCGACCGCCGCGGTCGGAATTCAATGCCGGTACCTTCGGGACAGCAGTCAAGCACCATAACCACCAGACCACCGCGACGGGTGTTATTGCCACGGGCGTTTCTTATTATCACTTTTGCTATATTCGTTTTTCGCCCACAAAAACTGTCAGCTCAGCGCAAACCACGCCTCATTGTTCGAGATGCTTCGCGATTATTCTAGATCGTTTTGTTAAGATTGCGTGCAAGACGCGAACACTCGAGCTTATTCTAGAACTTGCGCGACAACCAGCGATAACGCTGGAATATTCGACGGCACATGTATAAATACCGACGCAAATACCGACGCGCTTCACCGCTTGTCAGTTGATCGACGGTCGACGCTCTGTTCGCCGCTATCAGTCTATTGCTGTAGTTTGACTTTCAGTTCCCTGGCCACAAGTTCGGCCAAATAAAGAGTTTCATCTATGACGTGCTGACTGCTGCCTTCGTCGACGTCACGACCACGTGACATCTGATGGAGGTGCTGTTCGTTCATGTTCCGGACGCCCCCGTCAAGCCGTGAACCCAGTCCACAGCGCGGAGAAGACATCGATGCCTACCACGACCAGCGAGCTAGCCGTAGGCAACAAGGCCTAGCACCGGAGTACGGGCCTCTACCCGACAAGACTCCGAACACAAAGGATAGAACCACGACTGCGGCAACGATGACAGACAGTGCGCCACCGACCGCGATCGTGATGCAGCAGCCAAGGGAGCCGCCGATACGCGCCAGGACGTAGTTCGAGAACAGGGAGTCTACGCTGACAACGTGGGACATCTTCCGGACCAGCTTCGTCGCAGCGTTCACAAGCGTCGTGCGAAAAGAAAGGCTCGCCGCTTTACTGGAGAGATGGGTCCAGCTCCCGAACAAAAAAGTGACAATCTTCGCGGAAGAAATGGCCAGACTCTTCCGCCACACCGACCCTAACATGACCGAGGAGAAGAAGGTCCGTTTCCTCATGCGAGGAGTAAGGCAAGAGCTCTTCGCTGGGCTCATGCGGAACCCACCCAAGACAGTCCAGGAATTTGTCTCCGAGGCCACAACAATCGAGAGCACGTTGGAAATGCGCACCCGGCAACACAACCGCCGCTTGATCCAAGACAGCGCAGCGGTTCAAGCTATCGGCTCCGACGATCTACGCGGGACGATAAGGGCCGTAGTGCGCGAAGAATTTCGTCGAATGTTCCCGTCGTGTCAGGCTCAAGATGCCTCGATCGCAGACATCGTCCGACAGAAAATCCAGCCGTCCGTGGGCGTCCTTGAATCAGCGCAGCCGCAGCTGCAAGCAATGAGCTATGCTGCTGCAGCCCGACGCAACGCCCCCCCTCCTCGACCACGTCAAGACGCCACGCCGCCCCAACAGTTCCGCCGCGAGGCACCACGGCCGCCACCACCGACATCATACCGCCCGCCAGCCGGCCAGCGATACACGCCGAGGAAGACCGACGTTTGGCGCGCCCCTGACAACCGCCCGCTCTGCTACCACTGCGGGGAGGCCGGCCACACGTACCGCCGATGCCAGTACCGACAGATGGGGCTACGCGGATTCCCCGTTAGCGCGCCACGCCCGCAGCCAGGCGAACGGCCTCGCGACATCGACGACTACCTCACCGGAACACAGTGGCAAGAATGTATGCTGGCAGAGCAAACAATGCGTAAAAATTATACCTCGTTCTCTCATTAATATACTCGACATATTTACTGATAATTTGTTGCCGCATATGGCTTTTAAAGAACACGTATTTCAGCTGTGTGTTTGCGAAGCATACCAAGAATGGTAATTCTTACGTGCGAAAACCACGATATGAGTACGAGAGACGCCCCAATGGAGGGCTCCGGAAATTCCAACTATCTGGTGTTCTTTAACGTGCACTGACATCGCGCAGTACACGGGACTCTAGCATTTCGCCTCCATCGAAATGCCACCGCGGTGGCCGGGATCGCACCCGCGACCCTCGGGCCAGCAGCCGAGCCCCATAACCACTGCTCCACCGTGGCGGACTACTTAGTTCTCAAGGGTCTGTAATATGCAGTCTGTGCACTATGATTTACAAACAGCGTGTTTGAACCTATACTACCACGATATAAGCCGCTGTCTCACGCATATAAAGTTCTATCGGCGTTACATAAAGCTACATAAAGTTCTAGCTACAGCATAAAGCTACATACAGTTCTAGTTGCGCTACAGAAAGATATCCGCAGCTAGAACTACCCGCCACAAGTACTCTCATACCCTTGCCCCTTACAGATTTCACACAGATGCTTTCAAATTCTCGTTCTTCCCGCTTGCGATCAGAGAATGAAATAATCCTTCTCCCTCCATTACCAGTAGCACATCCTTAGCCACTTTCTCAAAACTAGTACTAGGCGACTTGATAGCCTCGCAAACGTAATATGGTGTTATGTGATCTTTTTTGTTATTTAAGTAAAGTGCCAATGTACTTGCACTTTGACAAATGTGCTTGTATGTTTTCTTTCTTTTTGTTAATTTCTTATTATATTTTCTTTTTCTATCGACTGTACTTAATCACTGCCTTAGATTGTTCACCTCTTATAATCCCACTGGGATTGACAGTATGTATGTATAAATAAATAAATAAATAAATAAATAAATAAATAAATAAATAAATAAATAAATAAATAAATAAATAAATAAATAAATAAATAAATAAATGAATAATAAATAAATAAATAAATAAATAAATAAATAAATAAATAAATGCATAGAGTAGTTAAGCTCATCCTAAACATACAAACGTTGTTTTCTGGCTAACCTCCCTGCCTTTCGGCATTACATTTCTCTCTCTCTCTCTCCCTCTCTCTCTATTTTTAATGTTCTTTACTTGTGGTGAAACAGTAAAAATGAAGTTACGAAGGTCCAACTTAAGACCAAGCTCATCTTGTCTTTCTTCCCACTGCTCCCTTTACATTTAATATGTATAAATCATTAGCACCAGTACGCCATAAATCCCTGCACCGGAAGTAGACTTTGGGACGGAAAATGTACGGAAGAAAGAAAGAGTGAAAGAATCAAAGAATTACAGCAAGACACTAGCTTGGTGGGAAACCACATGTGAATAACTTATGAAAAAATATTCTTACAGGGACGTTGACAGCTCGGTTGAACCATCATCTACAACTTTCCTACTTTTACTGCTGCCGAATGTTCGTTTCCCAAAGCAATGTCGACGATACTTAAGATTGTTTACCTCCTTCCTCCTTTTACATTCGAACGCCACTACTCACGGATGCAGATATATACCACTTCGCTGAGAAACGGCACCGAGAATTTTATAGCCACGTCTTTTTTGTTTATGTATCTTCACTGCTAGCCGTCTCGTCGTCGCCATTTGCTCTATGAATGCCTCTTCCGCAACCGCCAATGAACGGCAAGTTCTTCTGATCTGGCGCCCTTGTCGTCTCGACACACGACCGAGATTAAGCGGCCTGTTGTGTATGTGTCTATTTCTCTCCTGCGTTTACCACAAAGGAAATAAAACGACAGAAACTGTCAATGCTGATGCGAAGCTACGTCCCGATACCGAACTTTTATTTCTTTCTTGCTTCCGTTAGGCCTACCATGCCGTTTTCTATCGCGGACGACTCATGACTTAATTTTTTTCTGTTGACGTCTCTCATGCTGTCTGTTTCTTCGACGACCGCACCTAATGCGTTTTCTGCTTCCGCGTTTCGGTCTTCGTTATGACGTTACTGATGTTTCCGTTGTGCCGTTTATTTCGTGCGGGGCGAAACGTTCGAAGGAAATGTGGGACGTTGCCCAGAATGATGGTCCATTCAGAGGAACATACGCCTGGCTAGAACTACTCCCAGAATTGTAGCAACGAGCGAGTAAACTTAAAGGGCCCCTCACCAGGTTCGACAATTTTGAGCTGACGGGCGCAATGCATGCACTGGGCGTTCACGATTACGTCTGCCAAAATTTGCAACGCTACGCGCCACGTAAATGGGTCAAATTTCAAGCTGAACGCCGCTTGCCCTTCTTCTCGCGGCCGCGCGCCCAGAGAATGAGGGGATGACGTACATGAGAGAATGGCCCTACGTAGATGGTAGTGCTGTGACGTCGCTCCTCTACGTAGACGAGTGCGCTCTGACGTCGCTAACAGTAGCACGTGACACTGCGATAATTATTTGACACGACGTGTAGTTGGTGTAATTTGTTGCTTGATTGGATAAATAAAACTTGAGAGCAATAATAAAACACACAAACGGAATGTGTGCGTTTTCTGTTTTAATTTTTACTGCGAATCGCAGCGAGATTCGAGACTAATCTACCTCCGTTTCGCACGCGTTCGTGTTCTCGCGCTTTGCGCTTCGTGCAGACGCCACCCTTTACAACAAAACTAATTTTCTACCGCGTTCCAGCGCTCATTAGGCTCATTTATCCTCCCGCGTCTAACTAGATGTTCATGCGGCACACCGCTAGTCTCGCGTCCGTAAAAATGTTGCAGCTTTCGTGCTCAGTAATAGGTTGAAAAGCCAAGTGATCGGCGAGGGTGCATTCGGCATAGCTTGCAGAGATGAAGCGCAAAGAACGCCGCCACAACACCGCTCGCGTCTCGGGGGCTCGGGCTGGTTCGGGCACGTCATGCGCTCGTGACATTTTGTGCACATGACGTGTTCATGCGTATGCGTTATGTGATCCTCCTGCTCGCGTGCCGAAGAGGGCAGGGAAGGGATTTGGCTTGCGAAGGCTACGCGGGGCGAGCGGCAAGGGTTTGCAGCTCGCCTCCTCGCATCATGGTTTCGCGCCGCTACAAATTATTGTTTTTCTCAGCTTCTAACCGACCGATTAGAAATATTCTTGTGGCATAATGCTCTTAATTGGGCTCGCAATAACTTGCAATGTCTAACTAAAATTCGTTAGGTCACCTGGTGAGGGGCCCTTTAAGAAGCTGAACTACAAATCAAGTTTATGTCCTAAAAAGAGGTGCGAAGCGTGCTTACCATAGTTTATATTTATTTTCAATAACAATACAGGAGATGTCGTACCGCTGAAGAACCAACCCTCAGTAAAACTTCATTGCTTCTTTCAGCAATTGCCGATACTTTCTGAAATGGCGTAGGGAAGCGAATAGTTGATGCGATGGATTTAGTCGGTTAGATTGACGGAAATTTGGCAAATGACTCTTCTGTAATTTTTTAGCGCCCTTATCGAAGTCCAACTACACTTCTTCCCTAACGTCCTAAGCCAGTAGAGCGTTCGTGAAAAACAGATTTATGATTATTTTAATGGATTTCTTTTCTCGTGGACACATGCTTGCCTATTGGTAGTACAATTGAAAAGTTTCTCCGCAAATGTAGTTATTACGAATATTAGTTTCAGTTACACGAAAAATAAATGGCATCTTGTTTTCTTGAGTGGCCATGCTTGAAATAATATTTAATCCTAATAATGTGACCGGGTGTCACGAAAAACGTCGTCTTTTAGGCCTATTTCTATGCATTGACAAAGCGTAGTTCAAGAGAATAGAAGCACGCTGTCCCTAACTAGATGTCAAGTGCGCCACCTGCTATATAGAGACGTCTGCGCCCAATACTAAAGAAAAAATTACACCATCTCCCGCTAAAGGAGACCATGAGGCGATGCGAAGCCGGAGCACTTGCACGATCGCGTTCCGTTGGCATTCGTTGGGCATGCTACCGACCTCGCGTCGTGGAAAGCGAAGAGGGACGCTACGCGCGTCTTATCTTCCATCTAGCCTGGCCGTTAATTCTCACAGGGCGAGCGGGGAACGCGGTCGACAGGCGGGCGAGAGGGGGGCAGCGTAGGAGGGGAGAGAGAAGGGGAGGGGACGCGCATGCGCTCGAGCTCATCGCGGCGTTGCGCAGGAGAGAATTTCGCATGTCTAGCCCGCGTTTCAGAGGAAGAGTGGAAAGGGGGAGTGGAGAGGGAAAGTGGAGAGGGAAGGGGGAGGGTGAGTGGAGAGGAGGTGTGTGGAGAGGGTATGCGCATGCGCAGTAAGGGTGGTCACGCCGCACACCACCACCACCACCGGATTGAGCTCCGCCTTAAGATACTTCGCATCTAAAAGAAGAGAACGAAGAAGAAGAAGTGCCTAAACCTTGGCTACAAAGCATGCCTTTACAAATGTGGTTCGACGGAGATAGTCGAGAGCTTGCCGGTGTCCAGCCGGCAAGCTCTCGTGGTAGGCAAAAGACGTCCCGGCTTTCTCGTAGGCTCCTTTTATCCCCTCTTTTCGAAAGACTCCGCATTGCCTGCAGTCATTGACACCTACCCAATTCGGGTAGGCAGTTCCGTGGAAGGAGCAAGGGAGCGAGTCTGGCCCGACGCACCTGCGGAGCTCGGGAATTTTTCAGCACACTTCAGCCCGGGAATGTGTGTAAGGAGGGGGGGGGGTATGTCGAGCGCAACCTTACAAAGGAGTTAGCCATCGCCGAAAATGGCGACCACTCGTTCATTTATTTTATCTCCCGCTGCCGAGAATATCCTCCCGCAGCGCTGCATGTAAATACGGACAGCGCAGCCTCATGGCGAAGGCAATGCAACTGAGTCGCGTCCTCTAAGCGTGGTCCGTAACTCTCGCACGTGCCTCATCGATCGACGAAGTGAGCATAGCTCGTTTCTTCTTGCTCCTGCTATGCGTGAATGTTTCATCTTTCGCCATCGCATCAACGGCGTTCTGTCGAAGACGGCCTCACGCATGCTCGCCTTTTCGGTTGCACACCAGGTGGCCCCGTTATTTTGGATTTGTGTGTCAGAGCATTGAAGCAGACAGAATACGCGATGGCTGCCCACTCGCGTACTGGTGGGCATCCATCGCGTATGGGCACTGATGCACTGATGCGGAGCGCAGATGTTTCGGTGCGTCTCTTGGCATCGCCGGGTATTTCCAGTCTATCCGCCCTTGGGACCAAGGCCCAAAGCCGCGCGGCCCGTCTTTGCTCACGCCTTTCTCCTCACCTCCACCATCCTTCGTCTTTTAGATGCGAAGTATCTTAAGGCGGAGCTCAATCCGGTGGTGGTGGTGGTGGTGGTGTGCGGCGTGACCACCCTTACTGCGCATGCGCATACCCTCTCCACACACCTCCTCTCCACTCACCCTCCCCCTTCCCTCTCCACTTTCCCTCTCCACTCCCCCTTTCCACTCTTCCTCTGAAACGCGGGCTAGACATGCGAAATTCTCTCCTGCGCAACGCCGCGATGAGCTCGAGCGCATGCGCGTCCCCTCCCCTTCTCTCTCCCCTCCTACGCTGCCCCCCTCTCGCCCGCCTGTCGACCGCGTTCCCCGCTCGCCCTGTGAGAATTAACGGCCAGGCTAGATGGAAGATACGACGCGCGTAGCGTCCCTCTTCGCGTTCCACGACGCGAGGTCGGTAGCATGCCCAACGAATGCCAACGGAACGCGATCGTGCAAGTGCTCCGGCTTCGCATCGCCTCATGGTCCCCTTTAGCGGGAGATGGTGTAATTTTTTCTTTACACGCTCCCTAAAGTGCTGCAGAAGGTACTGCATCTTCTTCTCCATAATCACTTTTTTTATCTCTCCCAGTAGTAGCGCCTATATCTGTAGAAGCCTTCTGAAAGCTGCTGCTGCATGTTGCTTTTAGCTTTGTATTTTCAAGCGAAACTTGTTATAACTTAGATTTTGGTGGTGGCGTCGTACTTGAAAAAAGTCACAGTTTCACCGCAAGGGCGAAGCAATGAATGCAATAGCAAGAAATTGTTACAAGAATGTGTTACACGAAGTGAGGCTGGCAGCTAACTGTTTTGTATCCGATCTCGCGTAACTACAAAATGCTGGTGTAAGAGAATACGGCCGCTATAGGGAGAGCGCGCGCGCCAGCGATCGCGCCCTTAGATTCAAAGTTACAAGTGGCTGCTCGCGCGAAACTCCCCCCGCCCCCAACTCGCGTCTTTTGGCGGTCGTTAAAGACGGGCGGGGAGTTTCCTATCTGCTCCGACGGCAGGCCTCCCGAGCGTGGCGATGTTATCGCATGCACCTTCAGAGCGACGGAAATGGACCGGCTCGTTTGATCTCTGCTACGGCCGCGTTCGTGCCCCCGCTCGCGCGCTTCTACCCGCGGTAGAACATACAATGCGCGGGGGGATCTTATCAATTTGGACTTCATACCAGAAGGACATGACGGCAACGGCGACGGCAAAAACCCGTCGAGACTGTTCATATAATTGCCATCGCAATAAAATCCGGCACCGGCGAGCGTACAGAAATGCGGCCCCTAAAGGTGCGCCGGTCACAAGCGTATTTGGATGCGCCGTTTTCTAATCACGAACGCTCTCTCGAGCATGGGCCTATCGGCAACCGGCCGTTTCTGCTATGAAAATCTGATCTTTTATCGAGATAACTTGTCACTTCCCGTTGTCAAATTTTATTGTTGCCTCAATATCAATGCATGATCGTCATTGCTGCCTATAGCAATTGAAGTATCGCGCGGATGGAATGGGGAAAGGAAAAAATTAGGAGCGAGCATTCGCAATGTGTAAGAAAGAAAGAAAGAAAGAAAGAAAGAAAGAAAGAAAGAAAGAAAGAAAGAAGAAAGAAAGAAAGAAAGAAAGAAAGAAACTGCACCAACGATGTTTCTCCAACGCCTATGGCTTCGAGTGTGATGGCACCTACTAATAAAACTGCTGCAATATAAGCGCCGCAGAAAGGCAAAGACGTCGACGGGTGAATGTCGTGCCTTGGTGGAGCGAGACAGAGGTCAGCGGGATGTGGAACGCCTGCGCGCGTTCGCGGCTCAAGCTACGAACTTATGCCTACCTTGTTGCTGAAGCGCAGTGGGGTAGTGCATGCATGAGGACAGGCGTACGTTAACCTATTACGCGGGAGCGCCCACCGTGCCGCTTCTTTCCTTAAAGGGCCCCTCACCAGGTTTGACAATTTTGAGCTAACGAGCGCAGTGCATACACTGGGCGTTCACGATCACGTCTGCCAAAATTTGCAACGCTACGCGCCGCGGAAATGGGTCAAATTTCAAGGTGAACGCTGCTCGCCCTTCCTCTCGCGGGCGCGCGCTTTAGAGAATGAGGGGATGACGTACGTGAGAAAATGGCCCTACGTAGATGGTAGTGTTGTGACGTCGCTCCTCTACGTAGACGACTGTGCTCTGACGTCGCCAACAGTAGCACGTGACACTGCGATAATTATTTGACACGACACGTGTAGTTTGTGTAATTTGTTGCTTGAATAGATTAATAAAACTTGAGAGAAATAATGAGACACACAAAGAGAATGTGTGCGTCTGTTTCATTTTTTTTTCGTGAATTGCAGCGAGACGCGGGGCTAACGTGCCTCCCTTTCCCATGCATTCGTGTCTCCGAGGTTAGCGCATCGAGCAGACGCCAGCCCTGGAAACGAAAGTAATCTTCTGGCGCGTTCGAGCACGCATTATGCTCATTTATTCTACCGCGTCCAAGTAAACGTTAATGCGACACTGGCTCATTACCGCCACTCTTGTGCCCGTACAAATGTCTCAACTTTCATGCCCGTCCCGCAGAAACAGGCAATACACAACAGAGAACGCCGACAAAACGCCCACGGCCGCTACATTAAAAAAAAAAAAAAAGGTAGCGGCCGTGCAACGCCGCTCGCGTGCTCGGGCACGTCATGCGCACGTGACCATGCATGCGCATGACGTGATCATGCGTATATGTCAAGCGAAGAGGGCAGGGAAGGGATTTGGCTTGCTAAGGCTACACGGGGCGAGTGGCAAGGGTTTGAAACTCGCCTCCTCGCATCATGGTTTCGCGCCGCTACATATTATTGTTTTTCTCAGCTCGTAATGAACCGATTTGAAAAATTCTTGCGGCATACTGCTCTTCATTCGGCACACAACAACTTCCAGCGTCTAACTAAAATTTGCTATGTGGCCTGGTGAGGGGCCCTTTAACTGACAACGCTTTGAAGAAGTGCATATAGAGTACCAGTGTTTAAGTGCATGTTGACGCCATCGTAGCGCGGGATTCAGGATACGCTGTGTCCAGGTATATGTCAAAAACTTCAGCGACCTCAACGGTTAAATAATGATCATGGGCGTTAGTCGTCGCGATGGAGATGTGCCACTAGGCGTCAACGTGGGTGCATCCACATAAAACGGTGCCATGGCTGCCAAACACCAATAGACATTGTACAAGATCTCATAGATCAATGCACAATGTTTAATCAACTACTTCTATGAAGACGCGTTTCACTATCGTGTTATACCGATTCCTATGACGGAGGGATCAGTTATTTTTTTATTTACTAAAGCTGTCGCTGATGCCTCCATCACACTCTTCTTTTCTGCCGAATAGGTAACAGTCCCAGCGTCCCAGGACGACTTCCCGCCAACTCCTTTGCGAGGCTGTCATCCCACTCGGATTGAAGGCAATCTTTTTTCCGGTAATATTATTTTCTCGCACCGTGTACACAAGGATGAATCTCAACTATAGGGGCGACTGTGCCATTTTTTCCAGTTTTTTTTATTGCTGCCCGCTTTCACAGACGATCGTAGAGATAACAGGGGAATGACCTAGTTCAATCGTTTTGATGTGGCGTGCCACGGGCGGTGAATTCAAGCCACGAAAGCACCGGTCTGGAAGATGACAGAGGCACCGATAAAAAGTGCTGCTGTCGCACACTTTAGATGGCTGTACATTTATCGCTCATCATACCTAAGAAACAGACGCAGAGAACGCTGCATAGCAGACATGACACCCAGTGCGTGCATATGGCCTTCAGGATAACCTCTATTTAGACATTATGATGGTGAAATGACATTGGTATGGAAGCTATCGGATAATACATACGGGTGCAACATGTGTTGTTAATGTCTTTCTCTAGCTTTACTTTGTCTTAGTATCATCTTTTTTGTTTGTTGTGAACAACTAGAGCTTGTATCGATGATCTTGCCTTAAATTGATATTGTTTTATTAAAGTCAGTATAATGTATAAGTATTAGGTTATCTCATGATTGTGACGGCTAATCCCCTTCAAAATAGTAATATCAAATATAGTGTACAGGGTGGCGAAATTAAGTTTTGCGGTTTTTTTAAAATTCAGCACTAGGGGATACCTGGAGACCCTCTTTGCAAATACGTTATGTACCCAGGGGCACACAAAATGAGATGATAATAATCGCTGTCTGTCGCCAAATTAAGTAACATTGAATAATCAACTTTTTAGTGACTGCAGTAAGCGGGCCCGTTCGTACTGAAAAGTTAGAGGCAATCATGTTTCTACGTATTTCCACTTGGCAGAAATCTTCTAGCATGTCCGTACTCCGAGATACCCAGTAGCAAAATTTTTATTGTGATTCGCCCGATGACACCTGCAAGACAGTGAATACTGGCGCAAAGCTCTTGCCTTATGAGCCGCTGCAGTTGCGCGAGGCATTTAATATCGCTCGCGTAGCGTCGCAGCGCTCGTGTTGCGTCGTTCTTCCCCTGGTCTCCTTGTATCGTTCGCGCAGTGTATGAAAATGAATTTACTCTAGACAACGGGTCAAGGTCACAGACAGTGATGATAACGGTTACCCTTTTACTACCGGATGGCGATATCAATGAATGACTGCGCATCACACCGGGGAGGAACTTTGCGCCGGTCCTCAGTGTCTTGCATGTGTAATCACGCGAACCCCAATTAAAATTTGCAGCCGGATATCTCAGAGCACGGACATGCTAGAAGAATCATTCCAAGTGCAACAATGTTTAGTTTATACGTTCTGTGCTCGCACATTAAGGCATAGAATTTACAGCTAAATGGGCAAATGACCGCTAATAGCCGACGAACAAACAGTGAGATAATCAGATTGAACCATGGGTAGTGTGCGTACGAAAAGGAGTGATAAACACCTTCACTGATTGCCCTACGAACTGAGATTGCTTGGTAGCAAGCAAGACCATCCTCGGTGCCAAGGAATTACATGTGGCTCGTGAATATTTCAATGTGCGTTGCAGAAGTGCCTGCGTGGAGCAAACATAGAAAACACAACCAAAATTTGTCGGGTAATATTCTTTACCCGCGGAACAATTAGAAGAAGAAGAAGAAGAAGAAGATTGTGATGATGATGATTACGACGACGAATAAACTTTATTTTTGTAACAGTATCCCGAGGCAAGTCCCGGTTCTGCTCTGGGTGGGGGTGTTCCGTATTCCTTTAACCCTCTGGATATCGCTGCCTCCTTGGCCTTGGCGACGAGGCAAAAATGACAAATAAGGAATGAAAAGGAATAAAAATAACATTGGTAGAAAGAAAGTGAGTAAGAAAGAAATAAAGAAAAAGAAATGAAATACCGAGCACGGAACAATAGCACGTTAGCAGAACAAGAAATGTATGCACAACAAAGGCGATTGCCGTGCTTGAGGCCTCCCATCAATCGGCAGGATTCTCGTGGTCTATCACTCTCGTTTCCTGCGCTGCGTATGCCATGTGTGCACTTTATATTGCGTCAGGCTTTCCACTTCGTTCGCTGTACGCTCCTTCACTACCAGGAACGTTACCGCCCAAACATCTTAGCCTTTGCATTTTCGTTTTCTTGCTTTCAGGAAGAAGATAAGCGAATGGGACAGTCTGGGAACGCTTGCCCCCGTTAAGACAGTTAGCCTTCTTTTTTTCTGTGGGCTGCGCATTAGATGGAGAGAAAAAAAAAAGGAACGACTTGGATGTGACGCACAGAGGCACGGCTCTGGCTGGGGCGAGCATTGTTTGGTTCTGCACAAATCCGTGGGTGAAAGTCTTTTCAATTCAGAGATATTTTTGTTTGCCCTCTTTCCGAGTTGTTTCGTTCGCTTACTTCACTTTTCGAGATTTTTTTATGCGTCCACTGTGAGCGTACTCTCATAGGAAATATTAGATGAAGACTCAAGAATCAAGGGTCATAACGAAATCAGTGTGCCCGCTTCGGGATTTAACTTTCGAGTCTTAGGACTGACGTAATCGATATATAGAGAGAGAATTTATTTACAGAAAGGCAGAGAGGTCGGCCTGAGCTATAGTTTGCTCTGGCCTACTACTCTACACTGGGGAGGGGGGACAGAAATTGTGTAAAAGCCAAGCTAACTAAATGACAGTGTCGTATAACCTGCTTTAGCAGGGGGACGCAGTTGAAGTCGGGAGCGGATTGGCTCTGCGTTTAACTGTGATTGCTAAGTGGCTATAACATTGTGCTTCTGAACACGAGGTTACAGGTTCAATTCTCGACGGCAGTGGAGGCCTCATTATGGACGAGGGATGTAAGTATGGTTGTGAACCATGTTTTCGCGCATACGATAAATAGTCCCAGATCTTCGGAAACGTAACGGACAACGGTAGCGTGACACTCCAGAACGTCTAAATGTGTAATTTTCAATAAATATTGTTAATAAGTCTACACAGAATAAAAATAATTGTCTGTTATACTCTTGATATCCATCTTTATTTCACCGAAGTATAGAAGTATAAACGCAATAACTCGCATAGTTGAGCCCACTGAAGAGCGCAACGATAAACATTGTTATTTTTGTCGGTGCTTGGCCCTTCGAAACAAACTGCATTTTTTTCTCTGTATTCATCGTTTCTGAAACTGAAAACAAAGGAAACCACTAAGATGTTTACACATTATACATAACATGCAGAATTCGCAGTAACCAGGTTCCTATTAACCGGAGGTACTTGCCTGTGATTCATTTCGTCTACTGACAGTCGTTTCCTTTTGTTCTTTAAAACGTTTTCGTTATTTTTTTCCCCAATTACAGACTCCTCTTTGATTAGGAACGTATAAGTGAGCACTTATTATTCCGTGCTCGAGAAGGTTTTAACAAAGGCAAAATCAGTTACAGGCTAGTGTTACAGACCAACCGATGTCTGCGGCTTATAAAACAACGAAGGGGTAAAAAGGAGCGAGAAATCCTTGGCAACACTAAAGGCAGAATGGCTCAAGCGTTCATCTACAAGAATTACTGCATGCAAACTAGCTGTCTCCCTTGCCCTCCGAACTCGTGTAGTGCTCCATCGAGCTTAACGTGTTGCCCCCCACTTATCACCACCCCATCTTGTGTGCTCGTCGAAGAAAATAATAAGATAATAAAGCTTCACAGCAAAGAAGGAAGCTCGCCTGGATGAAAAATTATATGGCTGTTTGCAAAGGGACCTTCGGCATATTCATGCTCTGGCAGGTCCCCATGGTAATACGCCATTTATATTCACGCAGTTTGCGAGTAAAAGGCAGAGAAGGCGCTGGGAATAAAATAAACGTGTAAATATTGAGCCATATTAAAAGCATGCAAGTCTTTCGGGTGAACGAGCATACAGGAATAACATACGATCTTCCGAAAGGGCAAGGAAAGTTAAAGAATAAGAAGGAATAGCTGCGAGAACCACGGACATCTCGGCTGCATAGCTTCGTCCCCTCGACGCTGGCGCCGTTTAATTTCAGTCGGCGAATGGAGATGCGGACGGTACAAAGGCATTGGGCCATGCAAATAGGGTCCCGTATACAAACTTAAAACCACTCGATTGTGAGGCGTTTCTGAACGCGGCAAATAAATAAATAAATAAATAAATAAATAAATAAATAAATAAATAAATAAATAAATAAATACCAGCGTTCCGACTATAGACAAAGCGCCATGGTGTGTGAAAAGAGAATGATTCTCGTGTTGATACCCTCACAAATAAAACGAATACGACTTTAAGTTCCCGCTTGTATAAGTATTATTATAATAGAAAACAAAAGTTTTAATATTATTTTTATTATTATTGTGCTTCTTCTGCTTATTATTTTTATTCTAATTCCTATTCGGGACAACGATTAAAGTGTCTGATCTGAATGTTTTAAAAACTATTATTGCACTATTTCATTGATGCATACGTTGTTTTTCTATATTTATTACTATTTATTGGCATCAGCATTAAATACTCAAAATACTTAAAATTTTTTTTTTGTTTTTTTCATAAGCTGACTTCTTGGCCAATCCCCCAGAGTGGGTATGAGCCATGTAGTAGAGGATACTACTACAACTATTACTACCGCATGCAAGAGTGTTTTGACCCGCAAGGAGTATAACATTTTTTTTTGTTTTTTACTAGGCGTGTTTTTCGAAGTGATGGTGTCTGCACGTCGTGCCTGCTTACTCCTCTACACCAGAATGGTGTAAGAGTTGCACTAGAAAAATAAATTATAGCGATATCACTTGTCAGGTAAGTCTTATGGGAAAGCCTGTAAGTGTATTTTTGTTTCGTGCTTACGCAATTACTGTAATCAAGTAGGCTTTTGTGTGTGTGAGTGTGGTTCAGAGCAATTTTGTGTATAGGCAGCAGAAAATGCTCCACCGGCTTGTTGTCGTAGTTTCTCTGTTCACTCTTCTTTCGAATGAAATGACGCAGTCACTACTTCTTGGCAAGTTCCTTTCGATGAAATATTTCGCTCACTGCATAACTCAACTTACCAGCTTCTAATCTTTTCATTCACGTCCATCGTCGCCCATCATCCCGCGTTGCACAGATGTTGCTACCGGAAATAAGCCTCAGTACCTTACAGAGCCGGCACTAACGAATGCTACCCCAAAAAAGCGCATCACGGGCATCCTGCTTTGTTCCAGGCCAATTCCATCTGCAACCCCCCCACCGCCCCCCTCCTGGCCTATAATTAAAGATCATGTCTAGACCCTGAATCACTTCGTTGCAACGTGCCTACCGTCTTGTCAACTCCTTTCTAACACTCTACCTTCGCGTCCTCCCTCGACGTTCAGATCGTGATTTTCCTCCCCCTCCGTTCATTCCCAACCGTGACTCATGCCTCACACGCACGCGCCACAAATTACACGTGCTTTGCTGGAAGCTGGGGTTCGCCGCACTTTCAGGCAACTCCGTTCTTTCGTGAGAGGAAGCTGGTTCAATCTACATTAGTGTTTCTTTGTTTCTTTGAATTGCAGCCGGGGAGAAGCGACGTAAGCAGGTTGTCTTATGATGCAGGTGGAGCTCGAGCTTACTACTATGTGGTGTTTTACGTGCCGAAACCACGGTATGATTATGAGGCATGCCTTTGTATAGGGCTGAGGAAATGTCGGCCATCTGGTGTTCTTTAACGTGCGCTGACATCGCACAGTACGCGGGCCTGTAGCATTTCACATTCATCGAAATGTGACCGCCACGGCCGGGATCGAAACCGCGACTTTCGGGTCAGCGGCCGAGCACAGCAACCAAGAACTACCGAGGCGGACAGCTCGGTAGTACTTTCGTGCTCGATCTGGGCGCCATGTTCCGAGCACGCAAGGATGGTGTCGCAAATATATCAAAATGATAAAGAATTGCCGCGACATTGAGGATTGTCCTGGTACCCGTTAAGTTATGACTAAGTTCAATCTATGTGGGTTCTGCTATTTTACAAAAAATTTTAGTAAATAGAAGTTATGGTGAGGAGAAGCAAGACTAGGTGTTGACAGCATCTCTCAAGACTCCGCGCGATGCTGGGCACAGTGCGTTCTGAGGAATGTTAAATTAGTTTATATAGTTGGGACGCCTAAGGCGCATAACTTGATAAAGTCCAGATGGCGCAATGCAGTCAACCTAATTGGCGAGTGCTTGCAATGAAGCCCGTTGGGCTTCTCCGCTAACCATTAAAAAAGGCCGATCACCAGGCCCCACAGTAAGATTTGTTTAAACGTGGATGAATGGATGTTGCGAGCGTCCCCTTATAACAGGGCAGTGACATGTGCGCCATCAGGCTCGAGAAAAAAGAAATTAAGGAAAACATTTTTTTTAAAGTTGGCCTAATGCCACGTCTATTTCTATTACACCGATCTTACTATAGGGGAAAGAACATAAATTTACAGCCCTGCTCTCTGCCCCTTACGGCAGAATGGTTTTATTTTACAGCACAGCTGTTATGGTCGAGGTTTGCTGTGCGTCGTATATAGAAAATTGTCATAATCATGAACCGGCACGCGCTCAATGACCGCCCGAGCATTCTGTACAGGGGGTTAACACGAGAAGCAGAAACGTGCCCACCGGCTCTGTTGTGAACCAGCGCTAATTTTTCCCTGCTATTTATTTTCGTCCTTTCTCTCTATTTTTCTGCCAAAAATCCTACAACTGTCTCTTACTTATCTCTATCGCTGACGTGTTCAGCTCTCCACTGTTGTCCCTTAAACCCAAAGCTTCATGTAGGCTAGTGCCCAAACGGGAACCTGGGTGGTTATCTCCACATTCAATCAGAACACGCATCGTCGTTTGCTTAGCTTCCCCACAGCAGGTACATTTTCCTTCTTCTTTACTGGATCTCGCTTTATAACTACGCGTTCTAAGGCGACACGACCTCGCTTGAAACAGTAAAGCGCTTCCCCTTGAATTTTCGTAAAATGCGCCTCCCTCCTTATTTTGTTTCTGCCCTTTCGGTAGTTACTCAGAGCTGTATTTTTATAGCGGTATCAATTATATGGACACTCTCGGTGGGTTTTTGCCGTCGCCATCATGTCGAGGTTATGTATAGGTATTTATATATTTATATATAAAAATGTCGCAAAGAAATAAACCCGAAGAAAAGATTTTCACTGTGCGCGACCGGGAATCGAACCTGCGACCCCTCGCTCCGCAGGGCGCCGCGTCAGACAATAGAGAGTTTAGTGCCGGGGACCCCAAGCCACCTGCGTACGTAAGCCCTTGCGCTCTTTTGTATTCTCCGTGGATGCGGCTGGTAGTACAAAGGAACGCAAGAGCATGCGTACGCAGGTGGCTTGGGGTCCCCAGCACTAAAACTCTCTAATTTTGCCACGCGCCGTACGTCCTGCAGCGTCCTAACGGCGAACTATTTATATACACCATATACATCTGTCAGTACGCAGAGCTCGGAGGCGCTTCCGCGTGTTCACTCCCCCTTGAGATGGCGCGAAGGGCGCGCTTTAGACGCGCTGGTAGTTACTATGCCAGATACATCGGGTGTTGTGGACACGAGGCGTGGTGTAAGCACACAAGAGCCACTCACAGTGCTGTAGTTATGTGCCTCCTGACCATGTGTATATTTATTATTTATTTTTATTAGTCTAGGACACCAATAGCGGGTCCACCCGGTACAAACGGTAATTGGCCACACACGTCATCATCATCAAAGGTCGTCGCCCCGCTCGTGTTGGCAGGAATTGGGATGCATGCGTCCAGCGTTTCTAGTCACGTTGCGCGCGTCCGACCTTTACTTTGTCCATATCTCGTGAAGGGGGAGGTTTGTACGTGTCGTTCTTTCACCTCAAAGTTTGTGTTGAAGGTATAGGCCACACGAAGGTCGCTTCGCTCGCGGCAGCGACCGCGTTTGCGAAAGGAATGAGCTGCTAGCTAGAAGAGCCAAAATAGGGGCTAATCGGTTGTGCGTAGTCGACACTTGTAGCGCTCTGCTCAAACACAAAGTAGTAACAACTGTGACAGTTGTTAGTGCGCGCTCGTTCTATGTGCACATGTGTGTTCTTTTCGTGCGTCCTTCTTTGTGTTTGAGCACTGCAAATGTAGAGCTGTGACAATTGTTAGTTTGCGCTCGTCCTGTGTGTGTTCTTTTCGTACGTCCTTTGTGCTTGAGCAGCGCGCTGCAAGTTTTGAGCTGCTTGCCGTTCTTCGTGTTACATTCCAATTTGTTGCTATGGCAATGATTGCTTCGCCCTTACTGCGAAGCTGTGACTTTTTTTCATCGCTGCTATCGAATCAAACCTCTCCGCCTCGCTTACTTTCTGCTTAACGCTCTTTGTTGCGATATCGCTTACATTACCAGCCGTATACTTGCTAGTGAATCTCCTAGTTCTTTTTCTCCACTATAAGTCAACGCTCTTTCTATAAAAACACCGGAACACCTTCTCTTCATCTACTCTCTTTCATATTCCTTAGCCTCTCTTCGAGCCTCGTTTTGCACTGAGCTTCTCTCACCTCAAGACGTGTCCATCCCATGTCGCCCTCTACAGCTTCATTCCTCGTCTTCCCGTGAACGGCCAACGCGAGGCGTCCCACAGCACTTTTATTCACATCCAGTTCTGATTGCACATCTGGCTTCATGTACACCACTGAGTTCCCAAATGTAAGCCCCGGAACCATTACACCTTTCCACAGACCTCGAAGCACCTCGTACATACTTTATCCCTATAACGATCTGTGCTCCATTATTGCAGCATTCCTCTTTCCGTTTGCTGCCGAGGCTATTTCCTGTACCTCGATATATCTATCACCCTCATTTACCCATACACAGAGGTACACAGGAAATAGTACGCCCCCATCTAGGGAGTGTTTTACCACGGCCGCTACATAGGCCGTGGTTTTACCGAAATAATTTTTGAATCTGTACTTCCAAATTGGATATACTTATTTCAAATCAGGGTCCCAATTCACAAAAGCCCTTTACCCCAGATTTGTTGGTAACATAACATTTAAGGCAATCCTGAATTCTTACAGTCGGCATGACATTAGCGAAGGGCCTTGTGAATTCCTCTCCAATTCGTTATCGGAGTAGTAGGAAATTAAACTGAGTGGTTACCTTGTCCGTAGGAGGGTAGGGTCACTGCCACTAGAGAAACTCTTCCCCATTTCATCTACCAAAACCGAGTACCAAAAATATTGTCGGTCTAACACACCATGACGAATTTACTCACAAATTTAAGGCTTCATCTTGGTGTCTCAGCATCTCTGTATATGTGTCTCAGATTCTGTATGGACTTATACTGATTTTTTTTTTAACATACTGCATCACATGCACAAATTTGTTGGTTCTCTTGGCTACGCTTTCAGGCTGTAAATGTTTAGCCTCGTTGGTTTATTCTGTTATGCTTTCTTTTTGGTTACTGAAATTTCCCTTTACAGTAGTTTTTGTATGTTTTTTTTTATCCTTTTATCTGTTTTGTACATGACTGGCGATATTGATTTTACGTGTATTTACTACTCCCCACTCCGCCCGTATGTAATACCAGCAGGCCTTTAGGGTACATGATTAAATTTGCCTAGTATAGAATCCGCAAGCGACGCTCCAGCACATGATTCTATCAACTGCCCGTAACTAGAGAGTGAGCGTGTAACATTTGCTGCCTGTTCCGTAGAGCATGCATGCGAGTGCATGCTCTACTGAACAGGCAGCAGGGCTATCTATCTATCTATCTATCTATCTATCTATCTATCTATCTATCTATCTATCTATCTATCTATCTATCTATCTATCTATCTATCTATCTATCTATCTATCTATCTATCTATCTATCTATCTATCTATCTATCTATCTATCTATCTATCTATTGTCACGTGGTCGTGACGTCGACGAAGGCAGCAGTCAGCACGTCAGAGATGAAACTCTTTATTTGGCCGAACTTGTGGCCGGGAAACTGAAACTCAAACTAGAGCTATACAGTGATAGCGGCGAATAGAGCGTCGACCGTCGATGAACTAACAAGCGGTGAAGCGCGTCGGCATTTAAACATGTGCCGTCGAATATTCCAGCGTTATCGCTGGCTGTCGTGCAAATTCTAGAATAAGCTAGAGTGTGCGCGTCTTGCGCGCAATCTTAACAAAACGATTTACAATGATCGCGAAGCTTCTCGAACAATGAGGCGCGGTTCACGCTGAGCGTTGCTGACAGTCTTTGTGGCCGAAAACCGAATACAGCAAAAGTGATAAAGAAACGCACGTGGCAATGCCCCCCTCTGAAAAAGCATCGTCCCGATGCTTAAAACAGACACGGGGAGGGGGGTGGCCAATACATGCAACAATAAATAACAAGAATAAAGCAACAAAGTACAATAAACAATAAGCACAAGCAAGAAAGTACAACAATAAAGCAAAATGACAGTCCTCAGATTCTCTAACGCGCGTAATATGGTTTGAGGCGCACGACATGGACGACTTCAGGTCGTGCACGGCGCCGCTAAGAGTTCGTAATGCCGTCAGGGACAACCTCGTAGTCGAGTGCGCCAAGGCGTCGAAGTACCCTGTACGGTCCGAAGTATCGTCCAAGAAGCTTCTCACTAAGTCCTCGTCGGCGTATTGGCGCCCATACCCATACACGGTCACCGGGTTGGTATTCCATGTGGCGTCGTCGAAGGTTGCAGTGGCGGCTGTCAGTCGTCTGCTGGTTCTTGATCCGTAGGGGGGCGAGGTGCCGTGCTTCTTCGGCGCGCTGTAGGTAGGTGGTCACGTCGATGTTTTCCTCGTCGGTCACGTTGGGTAACATGGCGTCGAGCGTCGTTGCCGGGCTGCGTCCGTAGACCAACTTGTATGGCGTCATCTGTGTCGTTTCTTGTACGGCGGTGTTGTACGCGAAGGTCACGTACAGAAGGATGGCGTCCCATGTCTTGTGTTCGACGTCGACGTACGTGGCCAGCATGTCGGCGATGGTCTTATTTAGACGCTCGGTGAGGCCATTGGCCTGCGGGTGGTATGCGGTGGTGCGGCGGTGGCTCGTCTCGCTGTATTTGAAGATCGCCTGAGTTAGGTCCGCAGTAAAGGCGGTACCTCTGTCTGTGATGAGGACCTCTGGGGCGCCATGACGCGAGACGATGAGCTCCACGAAGAACTTGGCTACCTCGGCGGCACTGCCTTTGGGTAAGGCATTTGTCTCGGCGTAGCGGGTGAGGTAGTCAGTTGCCACGACGATCTACTTATTTCCGGTATTGGACGTCGGGAACGGCCCCAGTAAGTCCATCCCGATTTGCTGGAACGGCCGTCGAGGTGGCTCGATAGGCTGCAGAAGTCCGGCTGGCCTAGTGGGCGGTGTCTTGCGTCGCTGACAGTCCCGGCAGGTCTTTACGTAACGGGTGACGTCGGCGGAAAGGCGCGGCCAGTAGTACTTCTGTATTCTTGCTAGCGGGCGAGAAACACCCAGGTGTCCAGACTTCGGGTCGTCGTGGAGAGCCTGGAGGACCTCTGGCCGCAATGTGGAGGGTACCACGAGAAGGCAATCGGCTCGAAGCGGTGAGAAGTTCTTCTTTAGGAGAACACCGTTGCGCAAGAAAAACGACGTCAGTCCGCGCGTGAATACCTTCGGAACAACGTTGGTCCTGCCCTCGAGGTAATCCACAAGGCCCTTCAGTTCCGGGTCGGCTCGCTGTCGTTCGGCGAGGTCGTCGGCACTTATGGCTCCCAAGAAGCTGTCATCATCCGGGTCGTCGGGCGGTGGTGGGTCGACGGGGGCACGAGACAGGCAGTCGGCGTCGGAATGTTTCCTTCCGGACTTGTACACGACGGTAATGTCAAACTCTTGAAGTCTTAGGCTCCACCGTGCGAGGCGACTTGAAGGGTACTTCAAGTTAGCTAGCCAACACAAGGCGTGATGGTCGCTCACAAGTTTGAAGGGCCTGCCGTAGAGGTAGGGGCGAAACTTTGACGTAGCCCAGATGATGGCGAGGTACTCCTTTTCTGTTGTGGAATAGTTGGCCTCTGCCTTAGACAGCGACCGGCTGATAACCCTTTCCAGTCCAACCGTCCGCTGCACAAGGACGGCGCCGAGTTCTACGCTGCTTGCATCGGTGTGAATCTCCGTATCGGCGTATTTGTCGAAATGCGCAAGTATCGGAGGTGTCTGCAGGCGTCGTTTGAGTTCATGAAATGCTTCGACTTGCGCTGTTTGCCACCTGAATTCGACGTCGATCTTCGTGAGCTGCGTTAGTGGCTCGGCTATCCGTGAAAAGTCTTTGACAAAGCGTCTGTAATAGGCGCACAAGCCAAGAAATCGGCGCACGGCCTTCTTGTCGGTGAGTGGCGGGAAAGCGGCGATGGCAGCTGTCTTCTGCGGGTCTGGGAGCACTCCAGTCTTGCTGATCACGTGACCCAAAAACAAGAGCTCCTGGTACGCGAAGCGGCACTTTTCTGGCTTCAGGGTGAGCCCGGAGTTCTTGATTGATTTAAGTACGGATTGAAGTCCCTGGAGGTGTTCGTCGAAGTTCGAGGAAAACACAACGACGTCGTCCAAGTAAACAAGGCAAGTCTGCCACTTCAACCCAGCTAATACAGTATCCATGACTCGTTGGAAAGTCGCAGGTGCCGAGCAAAGACCAAAAGGCATGACCTTGAACTCGAACAGGCCGTCCGCTGTTATGAAGGCAGTCTTTTCTGGGTCTCTCTCGTTGACTTCGATTTGCCAGTAGCCGGTCTTGAGGTCCATCGAAGAAAAGTACTTCGCGTTGTGGAGTCGATCTAGGGCGTCGTCTATACGTGGGAGAGGGTACACGTCCTTTTTCGTGATTTTGTTCAGGCGACGATAATCGACGCAGGAACGTAGGGTCCCATCCTTCTTCTTCACTAACACGACCGGTGACGCCCACGGACTCTTTGAAGGCTGGACGATGTCGTCGCGTAGCATTTCGTCCACTTGTTTCTTTATAGCCTCACGTTCTCGCGTCGAAACTCTGTACAGGCTCTGACGAAGTGGCCTGGTACTTTCTTCTGTTATGATGCGATGTCTTGCGATCGGTGTCTGCCGAAGTCTGGAGGACGATGAAAAGCAGTCCTTGTATTGCAGGAGCAGGGTTTTGAGCTGGTCTTGCTTGACCTTCGGAAGGCTCGGGTTGACGTCGAAATCTGGTTCGGGACCTCGACTCGTCGAAGCAGGTTCGGCAGCATCGAAGAGGGCGAAAGCATCGCTGGCGGCTACAGATTCTTCGATGTAGGCGACCGTCGTACCATGTTGAAGTGCCTATATTCGTGGCTGAAGTTTGTCAGCACTACCTTTGCTTTACCGTCACGCAGCTCGGCTATACCTCGTGCGACGCAAATTTGACGGTTCAGGAGTAGGTGCTGATCGCCCTCGATGACGGCTTCAAGATACGCAGGTTTTTCGGTGCCGACGGAAATAATGACGTTGAAACGCGGCGGAATGGTCACCTGCTCTTCTATCACATTCAATGCATGGTTCCCTGGCGTCGCGCGGGGCGGGAGCGCTTTATCTGAGGTTAGTGTTATCGACTCAGACCTCAGGTCGATGACGGCGCCGTGTTCACTTACGAAGTCCATTCCAAGTATTACATCCCTGGAGCAGTTTTGTAGGATTACAAAGCTCGCAGGATAAGTCCGGTTATTGATGGTGACTCTCGCCGTGCAGACACCAATCGGCGTTATCAGGTGGCCTCCAGCTGTCCGGATTTCGGGTCCACTCCAAGCTGTCTTTACTTTCTTCAGCTTGGTGGCGAATGGCCCACTGACGACGAAATAGTCGGTCCCAGTGTCGACGAGAGCGGTGACGTTGTGGCCGTCGATGAGAACGTCGAAGTCGCTAGTTCGTCGTCTTGCGTTGCGCTTGGGTCGCGGCGTCGGGTCACGGCTGCGTCGGTATGTTCCGCTGCTTCCATGTTGCGTCGTCGGGTCTTCTTCGGTCTGCGAGGTTTCGTCGGTAGGGCTTCGTCTGCTTCGCGTCGTGTTCTGCAGGTCTCGTCGCGTTGTCGTCGGCGGCGGCCGCATAGGATCTTCGGCATTTCGTCGTACAGCAACCGCACCTCCATCGGTTGCTGCCCTTAATTTCCCGGATACGGGCTAGGCGACCGGCCCCGATTTGGGCCAGTGTACTGCCGGAGCGGCCCGGCGAAGGCGAGCGGAAAGGTCGTCGTTCTTGCCACTGTGTTCCGGTGAGGTAGTCGTCGATGTCGCGAGGCCGTTCGCCTGGCTGCGGGCACGGCGCGTTGACGGCGGATCCTCGAAGCCCCATCTGTCGGTACTGACAGCGGCGGTACGTGTGGCCGGCCTCCCCGCAGTGGTAGCAGAGCGGGCGGTTGTCAGGGGCGCGCCAAACGTCGGTCTTCCTTGGCGTGTATCGCTGGCCGGCTGGCGGGCGGTATGACGTCGGTGCTGGCGGCGGTGGTGCCTGGTGGCGGTACTGCTGTGGTGGTGCGGCGTCTTGACGTGAGCGAGGAGGGGGGGGGGCGTTGCGTCGGGCTGAAGCAGCATAGCTCACTGCTTGGAGCTGCGGCGGTGCCGGCTGAAAAACACCCAGTGACTGTTGTATCTCCTCGCGTACAACGTCAGCAATCGACGTCACTTCGGGTGGTGCCAAAGGTGCGAGCTTTCGCAGCTCCTCTCGCACGATGGCTTGGATCGTTTCACGCAAGTCGTCGGATGCGAGGGCATGAACAGCTGTGTTGTCTTGAAATGCGCGGCGATTGTACTGCCGGGTGCGCATCTGCAGCGTCTTCTCGATGGTCGTGGCTTCTGAGACGAATTCCTGTACGGTATTCGGTGGATTCCTCATAAGTCCAGCGAAGAGCTGTTCCTTTACTCCTCGCATGAGGAAACGAACCTTCTTCTCTTCGGGCATGTCAGGGTCGGCATGGCGGAACAGTCGGTTCATCTCTTCCGCGAAGATTGCCACCTTTTCATTCGGGAGCTGCACCCGAGTTTCCAGTAATGCGGCGGCCCGTTCCTTTCGCACGAAGCTTGTGAACGTTTCCAGGAAAGCGCTGCGAAAGATGTCCCAAGTTCGAAGATTGGATTCCCGATTCTCGAAACAAGTCCTTGCCGCGTCTTCCAGGTAAAAGTACACGTGGCGCAGCTTGTCCTCGGTGTTCCAGTTGTTGAATGCTGAGACCCTTTCGAACGTCTCCAGCCAGGTTTCGGGGTCATCGCTTGGCGATCCATGCAAGGTAGGCGGCTCTCTGGGCGACTGCATCACGACAGCTGCAGGGGACACTGCGGCTGTCATCGTGCCCGTTGTCTTCATCGCCGTGGTTCTTGGCTTGTCCGGTAGGAGTCCAAATTGAGGGGGTAGTCCTTTGAGTCTCCGGCTTGCTCGACTGTCCCTGATGGTGTCGGTGTCTTCTGCACGAGCGGGGCTGGGTTCACGGCTTGACGGGGGCGTCCGGAACATGAACGTACCCCGCACCTCCACCAGATGTCGCGTGGTCGTGACGTCGACGAAGGCAGCAGTCAGCACGTCAGAGATGAAACTCTTTATTTGGCCGAACTTGTGGCCGGGAAACTGAAACTCAAACTACAGCTATACACTGATAGCGGCGAATGGAGCGTCGACCGTCGATCAACTGACAAGCGGTGAAGCGCGTCGGCATTTAAACATGTGCCGTCGAATATTCGAGCGTTATCGCTGGCTGTCGTGCAAATTCTAGAATAAGCTAGAGTGTGCGCGTCTTGCGCGCAATCTTAACAAAACGATCTACAATGATCGCGAAGCTTCTCGAACAATGAGGCGTGGTTCGCGCTGATAAAGAAAAAGTGATAAAGAAACGCACGTGCCATTATCTATCTATCTATCTATCTATCTATCTATCTATCTATCTATCTATCTATCTATCTATCTATCTATCTATCTATCTATCTATCTATCTATCTATCTATCTATCTATCTATCTATCTATCTATCTATCTATCTATCTATCTATCTATCTATCTATCTATCTGGAAGCGTGGCTTTGGCTAAAGGGAGCATGTGCGGTCTGCTGTAGAAAGTACAGATCCGTTTTCGCTCCACGCGATCATTTCGCATAGTGCAGACACGGTCGCCATCGAGTGATTTATGGATCGCGCTTCTTTTATTTGTAATGCTTAAACCTGGTGAATGTCTATTTAAAATATCCTCCCTGCAGATGCGTGTCGTTTACGTACTCTGTGCTCTGTTTTCGTTCTATTCCTCAAATTCTGACACTATCGTGTACGCCCGTTTCCGTCGCTGGTGGCGCGGCCCGTAACAACATCTGAAATTTCCTTGTTGTTGAATTATTACTTCAAAGCGGTACGCGCTGCAGCCACGCGCGTAGAGTTACGTGTAGGGTGTTGTAGTAAAGCTGCAAAAAAAAGAAAGAAAATACTCAGCGAATCTGGAATCTCTTTGCTTTATGTAATGTCTAGATTTCTTTTCTATTTGTTTTTATTTTCCGCATCTTCATAACTGCGAACTTATAAGAGAACAAGGTATCAAAACTGCCCGTTTTAACGGAGGATACAGAGGGAAGAAGGTTCGAAGCGATCAACGGTCAAAGTGAGCGTTAATGGCCTCACAAACCATTTCACCGGCGGTGCACCTCCGCCGCTAACTTTACCGATTTCAGCGAAAGCCGCTTCACGCCGCAAAGCTCCGTTAAGCTTCGAGCTAGGCGATGGTATTTTTCAGCATCCAGCTCACGGCTCATTTGCTCGGCCTTAAAGTGGCGACCCTTTCTCTCTGCCTTTGTTCTGGTGAGACGACTGTTCAGGTCGGCATTCCAGGATTGTCGATTTGCAAAGGGGTGCGGCGTTGAAACGGGCGAACACGGTCGCGAGTGACTGACTGCCTGCTTGTTGCCACCACCTGTTTTTGTCTCAGCTGTTCTTTTAGTAGCCCGAGCAACGAGTGACAATCGTGTTTCTCTTTCAAACAGTTTTTCCGGTCGAGCACTGTTCCAGTTTCCGAATGTTCAGAAAACGTGTTTTAAAAAATAAGACTGGTGGGTAATCGACTGTTCTGGTTCAAAGCACAAATAAGTGTGTTTAGTTTAGTTATATAAGTTTAGTAAGAGCATAAGTTTACTCAGGAAAAGATCCAAATAGCTGTCAGTATGATTAATCAAAACTAATTGAATGAGTTCATCGAAAGAGCAGACGCTTTTCTTGTGAGTAGCTGGAACCGTTGAGGCGCCTGGCGCAGGAAATCCGAACCACTCGCTTCTATCTACGAGGCCTCCGAGATCCGCTTCGGCATCGCGCGAAACAAAGTTAACCCAAGGAATACACCAGGCCACACGAACTCCGTCGTGTCGAGGATTATGGACACCTCCACGGTTTTGCGTCTTTATTTCCCTGCTGGCGTTTCTACTAATGTACGTTAGCAAACCAGAAATTTACACCCACCTCCTGTGACCGCCTGTGATACGCTGCTCTGTGTGTGTTGTGAAATGCGTGAAGGTAGCAAATTGCTGGATGTGTTCTAGTTAACCTCCCTGCCTTTCTTGTATTCCTTCTCTATCTCTTATTCTATATTATATTTTTATACAGCATTAAACATTCAGTTGCCATTCATCGCATATCGTGTGTTTTTCATTCGCTGTGTTTAGTCGTTTTCGCGCTGTCTTCACCTTTGTGAGCAAGATTTTGTGCCCCTTTGGACGCAGTCTTAGGTCGGCCACCTAATACGGGTTAGCGTCTCCGTCACATATATATGTTACGGTATTTGTTAAAGTTTACCTAGCGATCTGTTTCTATTGATATATTGATTGCTGTTCGGGAGGCACGAACAGATGTGAGGAGAAAGACCAAGAGGTTAAGCAGAAGAAGAAATTCAGTGAGCTAACCTACACCGGGGAAGAGGGCAGTATTTTAAGCAGTTGCCCAAGTGACGTGCGCATGTTCGCAAAGCAAATCCGCTGCTGTGATTCGAGCTCCCAATCCCTTCTCAAATTAAGAAGCTGCGCGTCCGTTATACATATCACTACCGCGCTCGGAGATACTTCCGCGCTCTAGACAAGATACTGAAGGCCGCACGTTATGCCATAGAGAAGCAAACGCGCTTTTTTAAAATATAAATTTGGTAAAAGAGAGGTTGGTGCATTGGTGTGGCTCCGGCTACTCCTTTTCTCTTACATTATAGTTTCAACAAGAATAAAACCGTACAAAATTTGCAAACGAATGGGCATTCACAGTCCTGATTCCGGTACTTAACAATATAACTGTCCACGCAACAGCATTGTTCAGCCTTTATGAGCGCTCCCACACACGAAACGTCCACGCTTTACGGAAGAGTTCATCAGGGTGATCACACAACAGTCACTGGACACTTGCCCGCACTTTAAACACATTTGTCATGGTCGTAGCAAGAAATGCTGATGGGTGCGAAAACACGGAAACACACGAAAACATTTCTGACCCAAGCCTGGCATCAATAGGCGATGACAGCCATGGCTTAAGGAACAGGTAAGCTGCCACCAGCGCGTCTATCTGCTGCATTCTGCTGGTTTTAGTCCCCGTCAAATCGGCCAAGCCGATGGAATGCTCCAAGTGAATTTGCCTGTGCGGAGAACGGGCGGAAACGGTTCCAAAGTGAACCGGCCATCACAGAGCCGAGAACGAAGCCGACGTTTTCCGGCTGGCGCATTTTCCCACACCATTTGCCTGTAGTTGTGCCTGTTTTCGTTGACGTTTCGCACGTTCAGGACTGTTCGACAAATATGCCTGTTTCCTTGAAATTCTTAAGGCGCTCTTTATTATATTTCGCTTCTAAATCACACATGATCCATTTGATACAGTTACAATTGCCTTAAACTGCCTTTGCATGATTACCTACACGTTCCAACCATTCTCTCGCTTGTACATAGCTGTTTCTGAGATAACTTGTTTGACCCCCTCAATGCGAGTTTATGTCTTATATATATATATATATATATATATATATATATATATATATATATATATATATATATATATATATATATATATATATATATTCTATGAATCTAATTTATTATCTGCATTGCGACCAGGTCATATTTGAAACCGTATTTTTCTTTAGCTCTAGGTAAAAAAGGATCCGCATTTTAATAAATCCTTGTTGCATGGATTTCTGTTTTCTAGAGTGACTCTCAGAGTCCGTCCAGTGTATCGTAATCACCGCTCATTTGATATGCAGAAACTGAAGTAACCTGTAATTTGTGACCTTGTGACCTCTCCATAATACTGCAAATCTGTAATCATGCCTCTCTCCCTCTCTGAATCATTCTCTTTCTTCTCATGTTTCACTGTCGGAGCCAAATCAACGCGTTATTCGGGCATTTGTTTGACTGATATATGGCTTCTTTGCGTTGTAGCTGAATCACGAGAACAGGCCCTGGCTGACAACGTAAGCAGTCAGCGTCGAGAAGGCGCGAAGAGCGACGACATACACACTTGCCTTGCCGCCGGTCTCGTCACCCAGGCTGCAAGTTCCAGCGACTATTAATTTTCCACACAAATGCAAGAACAATTGCGTTACTGCATGGAGGAAAGAAGTATTTTCTGTCTGCCATTTCTCTCTTTTTTTTGTTATTCCTTCTTTCCCGCGTCAGGCTCGATGGTTGCTGCCGCACGAGCAACCACTGCGATGCCGCATGACACAAATAACTGTGCAATTGGCGAAAAATTGGGAGGGTGGGGGGGAGAGACAGACAGGATATAGTGACGTCAGCACAATATAGCAACAGCCTTCGACGCTGTGATGTGCAGTTGGTGCCTCTGCCTCGAGGCTAGGAAGAAAAAGTAAGGGAACGCGAATACTGCATTTCTTCACATATTATCCATGCCATAGCTTGTTCGGAATTTCTTATACCGAAAGGCGGCAGAGCCCGCGCAAAGTGTTTACCGAGCGTCTCTTTCCCAGGGCAAGAAAAAGTTTTACTTTTGAGCAGTTTGGGGAAAGTGCTATGGGAATCGTAAGACAATGCGTTGTTGGCGCGTATAGCATGATAGAAACAGGATAGCAGATTAGGCCACAAAGTGTGGTGATATATCAACATTTTTTTTAGGTCGCTTGGTCCAGTAACTTTCTATAACAACAACGTGTGGAAGCAATCTTTACTCTGACAATAGTCAACTGCTCGATTTCATCGCGCCTCGTCCGTCCATTCCGTCACGCTTATGGCGACCTGATCGTCATCAAAGATATTTTTTTCGTAACCAGGCAATGTTCTCCTCCTCAGTTTCGTTGTTATCAGGCGGATAAAAAGTAAACAGTTCTTGTAGCCACTGCGTCCGGAAACTACGTCTCTTTCTCAACGTGCTTATGTCAGTTGGGCCTGCTTATATTTGAATGAAATGTGAGGGAGAAAGAGAGTTCGCCAAGATTTTTAATGCTCACCAATCTTTACCTCTTAGCCTCACAGAGCATAGTGACGATAGTACAGTTTCAAACAAACAAACAAACAAACAAACAAACAAACAAACAAACAAACAAACAAACAAACAAACAAACAAACAAACAAACAAACAAACAAACAAACAAAGAGTACAGGCAAGCACACAGGAAATATTCACCGGCTCAGGCAAACACATATACAATCAAAATAAAAGGGAAAAACACTCTCAAACCCACGATTAGTTCACGTAAAGTTCAAAAGAACACACTGTACGTGATAACACAAATGGTTTGCAGTGTAGTAGTCACCTACAGTTCGTATGCACTCACTAGTACACTCCACAGTAAAACAACATACAAGGTTATAACACTTGTTGCAATACGTCATAAATTGCAACACAGACTGTTGATATTGTATGCTAACTAACAACAGCTACGGGCAAAAAGCCCAAATTATTGCGTCGCACGCAAACTAATCCACTGTTGATATCAACGGTGCATACCCACCGATGCGACCCTACTGACCCCACATGTGGGTCAGGTCAGATGACTAGGGGCTTCAATCGTTGTGACCTCTTTGTAACAGTTGAACAGCTGCAATAGTGATCGTTTGTAATGGTGTGCCTGTGCTACTTCTTTCTATCCCTCTCTCTTTAACCTCTTGTCTTTTAACCTCTCCTTCAGCAGTCCCCAGTAGCACACAATACTTTATCTTCTAGTCACCATATCTGCCTGTCACTCCTACCTTTTTAACAGTTGAGTATTCTTAAGCCCGATGGCTTGCCAGAGAAAAACATTGGAGGAAACCCTAATGCTTGACCTAGATGTCTGGTAGTGGAACTCGCACGTCTGCGTTCATGTGCCGTGGTGTATTTGTTGGTTTAGCGTTGCGTTTCGTCACGCTGCCGAAACGAATCTCAGAGGCCATGTAGAAAGAAGCGCGTGGTCGCGATGTGATTCAACAGGTGCCGCAACGATCCGAGCTGCTCACGAGAAAACCTTCTGTCCTTTCAATGAACTAATTCAATTATTTTCATTAATTATCCTGACAGTTAATTGGTACTTATCTTAAGCAAAGTTATGCGCTGATATAATATATGCAATATAAAATTCTTAACTTGAATCAGAACCATCGGTTTCGTGCAAGTTTTATTCTTTAGAAGACTTTTTTTCTGAACATTAAGAAAACCGGAAGTACGTGCTCGACCGGAAGTCGTCGGAAGAGAAACAAGAGTGCAGCTTGATGCTCGTGCCACTAAAAAATACCAATTAAGTAATTTCCGCAGCTGAAAAGCGTTAGTAATATACGCACGCCCTGCATAGGACCTCCGCGTCAGCGTTCCAACTGTTTAAAGGACAAAATTCGGCGTATCCCACGTACCGTGGGAATCGATGTCATGCGAAGCATGCGCGGATTGGTGACTGTGGCGTAATCTTTCACATTGAGCGAAACGTTACGGAATGACTCTAGAGAAATGTGGAAGTGGTGCACGCGCACTAATATGTTGAAGAGTCGCATATGTATTATGTAACCAGTTGTTTACAGTTGCGCAACGATGCCAACAGCAACATGGTGTTACCGTGTCTGGTGTTATCAACATCAGACGCCGTAAGCTGATATGTAGTGCTTATATTCTTCAATACTGGATAGCGCGAATCCAAGCAGCACAAAGAAGGAACACAGATGCACAGGACAGGTGTTATTCGCAACTAAGCTTCATTCAGGAAAGTTTCCTTGATATATACACAGCCGAGTGGCACGCGCAGGCGCACTGCACATACGTTACAGTCACCGTTCCAGTTGTTAAAGTTGTTATGCTTGCACTTGTCTGTTATGATGGAGAACGGACGCACGTTTCACGAACCCGTGTGCATGTGTGGAAGTGGTTCCTGACAGTTCTTGAACACGGTCATCATCACCGTGATCAGCGAGCACCAGTAGCTGAACCGGACTTGTTAATCGGATCCGTTCGTGATCGCGGTTACGAGGGGTCTAAGTGTAGTGAAGTGCGAGGTATAGTACAGCTGGTGGAAATCTTGGATACCTCTTACGATGAAATTATCTATGATGCCTCCTGTCCTGGACCTGGCAGCGAGGTCTATTGATGCCCTATCCGCATCCAAGCCGTCTTTCATGCAGTATAAGAACCAGGCGTTGTTCGGTCTTTATAAATCAACGTTGAAGTCACCGCTAATGATGAGAGGCCTCGTACTCTCACCATATTTATTGTAGGAAGCACTGGCCCCGGTTTTTGCGTCGGACCACGTGGACAAATGGATAGTAGTTGAGCGTCGTCCAGGGGTGTTCTGTCTTCAGCTTCCTCACTTTCCTTGCGTCCGCCGCGGTGGTGTAGCGGTTACGGTGCTCGGCTGCTGACCCGAAGGTCGCGGGTTCGATCCCGGCCACGACGGTCGAAATTCAATTGAGGCAAAATGCTAGATGTCCGTGTACTATGCGATCTCAGTACACGCTAAAGGATACTAGATGGTCAAACTTTCCGGAGCCCTTCGCTAGGCGTCTCTCATAATCATGTCGTGGTTTTCGGACGTTAAACCCCAACAACTATTATTATTATCCATTTCCTTGCTTGTCAATGTGTGTGTGTGTTCGCGGTTACTGTGTTGATTGAGACTCTGCATCACCTGTGGCACGTACCCGCATAGCATGAACTCTGGTATGCGGGTATGTGCCACAAGTGACTGAGAGAAAGGGTTTCATGACGTACGCGACAAGTATTTTGCGTTATTCATGTCATGACCAGTGAATCGTGTTCGTCATACCCTGATCGCCTGCTATACCAATTTTGGTATATTACAAGTTATGAAGACGACCAGGAGAGCGCCCAGACGTAGGCGGCTAGCTAGATAGATAGATAGATAGATACGTAGATAGAAACGGCCAAAGTGCCTGAGGTTCGCTAAGAAATGCTTCGCATTTAATATACTGTAAGGTATTACACGTCACAGGGTCCGCATGCCCACAATAGCCCTGAGTGCGTCTATCACTTGAAATAAAAGAAGTAAAGAGTGACAGAGAACGCCAGTGTGCTTCAATATAGCCAAAAAAGCTAGTTGGCGAGATTGGCTATGTATATTGAATGGTAAAACTGCTGCCATTATTTTAAAAATATCAGTCTTCTTTGCTCCTTTTTATCGCGATGACGATGCGGGAAAACGAACCAAAATTACAAGGCAGACAAAGCAAGATTTATTCATGAGTTCGCTTTACCATTATCGTCTTTCTGTGCGCTGATCAAGGTAGTTTTTGTTTACGTCCCTGATCGAAATACCTTAGCAATTCCTACCGCAGCGGTAACAAAGCAGCCAGTTCCTTCCCTGTATAACTTACGCGACAAAAGGCAAACAAACAGGAACGACATAAACCGTATAGCGAAAAGAGCGCTTTGCAAGATAAACCATCCGACGAGAGCCCTCGGTGTAACGGTGCCGGTCATCGAATGCATTATTCAGATGTTGCCGTAGGCCTGAGCCGAGATTTTTTACTCGGGCTTCTCGTATTCCGTATGAAAGTTACCCCGTTTTCCAAGAATGAGTAAACAAGGGCCACCAGAATAGGCATATACAAAATTTTGAAGTACCGAACACCGCACCTGAAATACAGCCCCGTGCACCGAATCACATGCAGCGAAACGCGGACACTTCAAGCATCGTGAAGCACTGGCTGGCAGCTCTTGTACTCAGCCTTCGCTTCAGAAGATCAGAGCGGTCGGTTGTTTGCGCATAGATTGGAACGCAAAAAAAAAAAGAAGAATGCAAGCGCCTATTGAATGCGCAATACTGGGAAGTCGTGTTTTTATGGTTTTCGATTTGATCTAGCTGCTTGGCCATCGGCGTTCACCCGATCTCTAGGGGAGGGCAAATTCCAGTTCAGGTTATTGTAACTTAAGCAACGTATGCAGTTCGAAATCCTGATAATTCGATTTTGAATTTTTATTCTTGCAGTTTGCCGCACGTCATTACGTGTTAAACATTTCGTGTTAAGCATACGAGTGCTCAATCGCATTAGCCACCCTAGCCACCACAGTCGAGTGGCTCGCACGTTATCACTGCTTAGAAGAGAAGTGAAGATTTTGATTATAAATCCTAGGCTTTTTAGAAAGAAATTAACTGTGTGGCGTTATTGATAGGGGTGTGCGAATATTCGAAAGTTTCAAATATTCGTCGAATATTACATTCGAAATCTTCGTATTCGATTCGAAAATCGCGTATTCGAAAAGTTTCGAATAATCGATAACTTCGAATATTCGAAAAATTCTAATATGCGATTCGATTATCATGCATAAAATAACTCGTCTTCCACATTTCTGCTGCGTTCGTATAGCTAAAAACGTTGCCGAGAGGAGCGATAAACATCGTAAGTACACGGAGGCACGATATCTGCCTGCGACGAGCGCCCCAATACGTATGATTTATTGCTGGTGCATCTCCGACGTGCAGCGCTGTTGGCGATCATGTAATTGTACATTTTCAATATTATGCGGCCGTAACGTGCCGCACTACCACTCGTTCACTATGCGGGACCACTTCTGAAGGAAGACAGTGACCCATGTGACTGGTGGCGGACTGTAGGCACCTTCAGATACCCCCGTCTGGCAAAGCTTTGCCCCATGTACCTCCCTATACCAGCCACTTCTGTTCCAAGCGAGCGTGCCTTTTCAGTGGCAGGGGGGCGGGGTTGTCTCTGTTAGAAGGGCGCGCCTGCTGCCTGATCATGTGGAGCAACTCATATTTCTTCATAATAACATCTAGTCATTACTTTCATTGTGCCGTGATACTTGCTTGCGTTGTGATGTGCATTGTGCTAGCCTGGACATTGTGTTCTGGAGATAGCAGTGTATGTTTTGTTGCCAGTCAGGCTGTTAATGTTTCTTTTTTTTTTCAAATAGCTACATGTTAAATATAATATTGTTACTGTGGAGGCATTTTTCCTTTGGTATTCGATATTCGATTCGATATTCGAAGGTGGATATTCGTATTCGATTCGTATTCGAAAAATTTGATATTCGCACACCCCTAATTGACCTTTTTATCCTTGTTTGGTGGGACTTGAGGCTTAGCAGCCTAATGAGCACTGGGCGAAGAGGATAATGTAATGAAAACGTTCATTATCTTGGGAGGAAGACATAGCTTGAGCTACATACACAGAGTCGCCTTTGGGCACAACGCACAAATTTAGGATAAGACGAATTCGTGATGGTGTTGGACATCGTCTCAACGTCTAACGAAACCACAAAGAGTTGTGAACATTTCAGAACACTCTTGATAAGCCCTCGGTGGTGCGTAGTAGTAGCAGAGTCCTTCAAAGAGCATTGAAGGACTCTGGTAGTAGGCATCGATACTGGGCCACCTCGAGCAAGACTTCAATGGTGAGAATAAAAGCAGTGTGTGCAGGTTTATTAAGAAATTTCTGAATTTCTCATAGACGCAATACATAAACATTGGGGGCGGTCCTGGTCCTTGACTTAGGTATCTGGTAGTGGCACTCGCACGTCAACGTTCGTGTTCCCTGGTGTATTCCTTGGGTTAACATTGTGTTTCGTCGCACTGCCGAAGCGGATCTCAGAAGCCACGTAGAAAGAAGCTAGTGGTTGAGATCTGCTCCACCATGTGCTGCAACGGTCCCAGGTGCCTTACTGTGCCTGGGTGCGTGCGCAAAAGCGAGCATGAAGGCACCTTAAGCTGCTCACAAGAAAATCGTCTGCTCTCTCAACGAACTAATTCATTTCATTTTACTTAGTTATCCAGACGGTTTGCTAACGCGATAGCTTTAAAGAGCCCGTGTCGCAGAAATTCCGGTGTCGGTGTCAGCGTCGTTGGTTGTGAGCCAAAAATCATTATTGTCCGTGACCGAAAAATCGCCACGGATGCAAATAATAAAAAATGATGCTCCCCAGGCGGAGTCGAACCCCAGGGCTTCGGCGTGGCAAGAAGGTGTTCTACCACAGACCCACGCCAATGCTTCGAACTGCACTGAAAGTAACTTTCATGCTTCGCAAACATACGCGTCCTGTGTACAGCCTCACAGTACGAGATGTAATATCGCAGTGAAACGTGGCACAAACGTACATTGCCATCAGGCGTCACACAGTGTGAACTGCATAACGAGTTGGTGGTTTAAAGCCACCGCCCATTACAAAAGGTTGCTGCAACAAGGAGCGACAACAAACGCTGCTACAACAAGGAGCGAAAATTCTCAACCGAGGCACTCACTTCAGTGATGCTTCGACTTGCTGGATGACCTTTCGCTGCGTTGCGTATCCCCCGTCTAGGGCCAAGAGCTCAGCAGAGGCATCGTTCTGGAAGTAAGCCGTTTTTCTGGAGCTCACCTCTCTCCCCATTAATGTTGTGTGACCCGACTGTCCCGTGATCAATCATCATCTCCATTTATTCTTTGCTGGAATCAGTGCCAGGTGACCCGATTCTTTCATGCTCATAGAGACACACAACACTCCCAATCAATCCTTCATGTTCTCTCTCTGTTGTTTTCCTTCCGTCACTGACTTCGCAGCTTCTCTGCAAACTCTGCTTTTCCTTCTCACCTCTGGTGTACGGTATGGGCGCACATTATCCCGCAATGGTTTCGCAAGGCTCCAGAATTGATGCTATCCAAACCACACCCCTTTTCGTTTCGTTTTCTCTGGTCGCCAAGCACACAGGCTTCAGCTACACGCTTGCACGCTTGCCCGTCGTCCTGGTTGTGGTCGCGCGTGTCGAGTCCGTGCGTGCGTGCATGCGCCATCACGACGTGCGCCTTATCTCTCACCGACTGCTCCTCGTACGCACGCCTGAAGCTCCTTCGTGTTGCGTTATTGAAGCCCCATCAAACGCGAAAATGGAACGCGGGCGTCGTCGTCAACACGAGTGGGGCAAAAAATCAACATCACCCGATGGCGTCACCATATGAAGCCAACACGACGTCACAGGTGGGCAAAATTTCTGACGCCGTCATGGCGTCACAACGACGTCACATGACGTATGACATGAAATTGTCGCTTGGTTGGGCCGATCCCGGAGGCAGTGCCAAACCAGGTGAGGTATACAGAAAGCTTGCAATGCCAACGATCCTGCCGGCAGTGCAAAATCACGTTAGGGGCCAGAAAGCTCCCGGAGTGGGAAGGTGCGGTCATCGAGTTGTCTTATAAGAATACATAAGGGGCCATGGGAGTTTTTATGAGCACTCCTCTTCCAGCTTCGGAAGGCTGGGAGAGCGTTGCGAGTGAGCATGCGCCGATGTCTAGCAGGAATCACGCGATGGCGAATCCTCACATTTTATGTGCAAATTTGGACAGGCACCGAAGAGCGCAGACACATCTGACGCCAGCAGAACATTTTCGAAGGCCAGGTGCCCGGCCCTTCAAAACAGCGACGGGTTTTACAGTCACGGTTTAATTACATGTCGAAAGTTGTCCTAGTCGGAAAGCTTTAATGATTGACTATTTCATAGCAAAGCCTTAACTTATCAGAAACCCTGGTTGTAAATATTTCTATCAGGTTCACTTGCGCATTTCATTTTTTTATATTATTTCTTCCCTAACGTGGACTCGTCGCCAGGGCCCGGGAGGCGATCGCGGCCAGAGGATTCCTGGACTAAGGGACCCTCCCACCTAGAGTGACCCCAAGCTTAAGAGCTCTGGGACACTGTTTTGGCAAATTAAAAGTTTATTTCATCACCATCTCTACTGGAATCTTTCAATCCCATTCCCTATCCCTACACAGAGTAGCATGCCAGCGGTATACAGACACCGGCTAAAATCTCAGCTTTTATAATGAAGAGTCTCTCTCTCTCTGCACCTGTTTCTTCTATGTCTTCACTATCAATATATTATCGACGTTTATGTTCTTATCCGTTTGCCCACTGTCTTTTTTCCTCATACTTGTTTCTGTCTTTTTAGTGCTGGTAATTTCAATTATTTTTTTCTCTTGCTCCGTAATTTTGTTAAGTCCCTTTTCGCATTGTTTTGCACATGCTTCCGTCTTTGAATAATTTATAGTTTAGTACGTATGGCTGGTCGTAATGAACTGATAGTCATCAACAAACCTGCTCAATTCCCTATAGGTTGATTCTTTTATTGAAGGACTACGTTCCCTAGACATTTTATTTCAAGCTTAGTTCTTATTTTAGAAGGGCCCTCGTCTCTCCCTCCGTGCTAGCAAACGACGCCGTCTGATTCAGCTCAGAAGGGTTCAAGTGTTCAAAACATAATACGAACCGCAAGGCTTCAGAGTAAAACCCATTGGTGGAATAGAAGAGCATGACAGAAACGAAGAATAATATTCCAAAAAAGAAAAGAAGAAATGACACCAGCAATACCGCTGATAAGTGAATAAAACGCCTGCCTGCAAGAATTATCGTTCGCAAAGTAGCTATCTCATTACACCCGTCACACACGAGAGGGCAGCACAGAACTAAATTTATGGTGTTCCCTAGTCGAGACCAGCGACGAACAAAGACCTAAGAAGAAGCAGACAAAAAGGAGAAGCTGGCTAAAAATTACGACGCTGTTTGCGAGAGGACCTCCGGTGTTTTTACGGTTCGCCGTCCACTCACCCTGCTTCACCATTTATATTCAGAAAATCTACAGTAAATGGCATAAATCGCTGGATAAGTCAACATGAAATGGAAGACACTTGAACAAAAAGACAAAGGGGTCAGCGGAAGACGGCGCAGGAGTATATAACATCCCGAATGACGTCGACAAAAAACCAGAATGATAAAGGACAGAAAGAGTGATACAGCACGGTGTCACTGCCTTGACCAGCGCTACTTTACTGCTGGATCTGTGCGATCACGATTCATGTGGGCAGTCTGGCACGGTTCGTAATTCGTATTATCCGCAGGGGCTAGAAAGCAGTCCAGTGTGACACGTGTACGTATTAAGCGGAATAATGAAACTCTGCAGATGTAGGAGCTGTCGCCCTCGTGGTCGCAGCTGTGGTTCTGTTCGCTGTTGTAAGCTGCTCTGGAGCTGCTGACGGCTGCTGTTGGCCCCATAATTGTACGAACGCCACATGTATCAAATACAAGTGCTTCATTAAGCTCACCTAGGCTTCACGTGTTATATACATTTTATTTCGTGAATTGAGAGAATGTGTAGCATTTATCGTATGGCTTTTGCGTCTCAGAGGTTCGCCTTTGTATTCCACGAAACTGAGCTCTGAAGAGGTTTTTCAAAAGGGAGTGAACACGACTAAAGTGGAGGCACTTAAACTCGATCGAGCAGTCTATCTTCAGTATCACCGAGGCAAGCTAGGAAGCGTTATATCTACTGCCAGAGAAGAGGCCCACACAAAGGCTCTCAAGAGTGCCATGAACGTAGCCATGTTTCAAAATTCACAGGGATGCGAAACTGTTTTTTTTAAGGGAAAGCTCTCAAACAACACCTTTTTCTCTTGGAGAGCTCGTATTTCGATTCAACCTTCTTTATTTTGTTGTTCTGAGAATAGAAAATGCGTCTCTCGAGAACTATGCAAAGCGTTGGAGAGAAAAACGCCTGCACGTTATCGCGGTCATTTATCAATGCCTGCTCCGCAACCTATCTTACTTCGCAGCCTTTTTCAAACAACTCGCGTTTCTCGCTTTTATTTAAGTTAATGTCACCGCTTCAGTTTGTATCAGTAGAAACGGCTGGCTCTAGCTTTATTGCACGTGTTTCTTTTCAGAAAGTCAATACAATAATACCCAGGCTTTTACAGTCAGCCATATCGTTGAGGTTCTCGCCTCAGTTCTCGCCGTGCTGCTTTCTTTGTTGTTGGGTCTTCATTGCGCTACCACTGCACTGACAAAACAGAAACAAATAAGCCACCTGCAGAAAAAAATCGGTAATAAAAGAGGGACGGAATAAAGTTAGGTTGAATTAGCGCAAGCCCATATACGCAGATGATTTGCTTAGATGCATAGTTATAAAAATGAAAAGTATAAGGCAGAAATACTAGAATCACCATCACCAGGAAAGTAAGGTTTTGTAGTATATGTAATCAGGCGATGAAATACGCGAAGTATTGTAACGGGCTTGGAGGAAGTGCGCATCAGTTGACGGCATATTTAAGAGAGTACTGGTTATTTTAAAAATATAAGCAGCTAAGGAAAGTGAAAAGACTCAGTTCACGAACGTAGTTGTGCCAGCTATAAGTAAGGTGTCATAACTACATAAACGTTTGCACGCTTTCTTATGCTGTCTTAATAGTGGTATGTCACATGCAGCAGATAGCAAACATAAATTGAGCCATCCGTTTTTAGAACGTGTTCATGTTGTCATTTAACAAGATAGTTGATTCGTCAATTATTGCACAGAATTGCGGTGCACGGAGTCTAGTTAAACTTATTAAACTATTCAGTGACTTTTCGGTAACTCTCTTTCAATTGTACAAATTCTTCGTAATATAATAATAATATGTGGGGTTTAACGTCCCAAAACCACGATATGATTAAAATTCTTCGTAATATCTAACTACATGAAAGAGGCTAAACTACAGATGGAAGACACAATGAAATACGTCTAAAACATACACGAGGTTTTGATACTGCTTAGTAAAAAAATCGAGAAAGAGAGGAGACAAACACATCTTTCGGATGAAAATGTTAAACGTTTTCTTTGTGATAGTGGCGCTTAAAGCGCTGAAAGGAGCGAAATATTAAAACTGCAGACTTTTCATGTGTTGCAAAATACTCCACATCTTACAAGCTTGAAAAATAACGTTCAAGTTGATGTATCAAGCGTGTTCACGCTGTGGTTGCATATACGCGGTTCATTGCATACAATCTTTCCCAAAGAATCTCACTGGCCAGGACATCTATAGAATCGGGTTGGGCCGACGATCTCCAGACATCACGCGGTTCCGAATTCCTTTCACGGTCGCACTGATTGCTTCCTCGGTCGATCGCCGAGCACGTGCCTCGGTTAAAGCACGATGCACTAGCCTAGCATAAATCCTTCGCGTCGAGGCAATGCAGAGAAATCATTTCAGACACAAGTGCACAAGTGCACAGGAATGACAGCACAAATCAGACACAAGTGCACAGGAAGTGCACGGATGACAGCACCGTCTGGTTCAATAAAAAGAAAAGCTGCCCGGCAAAAAAGTAATCAGGAATGTATTTTGCCGCTTATTCGCATCTGTGATTTCCGTGTTTTTCTTCCAGAATATTAAAAGTGCGTTCTAGCAGCAATGAAAGAAAGAAGTGATGAATGCCGCGTCTTGAGGTTAACAGCCGAGGTTAGAGTACATGGTTCCAGACAAGGTGGTGTCGGGTTAAGCAGTTACTCGAGGTATAGTGTTGGTTTAACTTCTCCGAACTCAGGGAAGAAAAAGTACACAAATATTGAAAGAAGGAGAGATGGATATGGCTGCTATGGGCCACAGATCGCTCCATCACCATAGCTACATATGAATGAAGGAGGCACGCTCAGCTCTAAAAATTTTCAGGGGGTTAAAAACCACATTACAGGGCCATCACCATCGCCATCACCATCATTATCATCATCATCATCATCATCGCTTCTGTTTTCAAATGGCGACCTTCCCTGTTCTCGCGATGACTGCTGTTCCTGCATCGTGGTGATATTATAAGCGGTGAGAACCCCAAACGCTTATGACAGATGCTGAGGTAACCTTTCGCCTCTTCCCGCTGTCACATTAGGCAGCGCCACGAATATTCGAGGAAGCGTCCTCGGCAATTCTATGGCACTGTGTTCGTCAAACTCCGTCCAGCACTTTTTACGGGTAATTTGAAACTTACGTTTCAACACCTTTTCTAAATATACAAATAAGATATTTGTAAAGGTAAAGAAAGGAATGGCATGACCTAAAAAATGTCAGGACGAGTGGGTTCTTCACATTTCGAATCAAATACCTTTGGGACTGCCTCTTCGTGCTATTTTCGCGACATGTTAGTAATATATCACCCTCGTTCGCGTCTAGGCTCGTAAGCTAACCTCGAGAAAATTAGCTCCTCCTTACAATCAAGCAGTGAGCGCTTTTGATTGAAACTTGAAAACAAGAGATTGAAACAAACAAAATACACCAATCTCTTATCAAGTCTTCCCCAGTATTCACGATAATATGTCCTTTCTAACGCACAGTAAAATCCCGAGCAAGCGTCCCCTTTCCCTTTTCGGAATACTTGAAAGAGGAGCCGAGGAAGACACCCCCCCCCCCCATTTTGCCAACTATTTTAACTTATTTTCCGCTCCAGAATCCTGTAGCAGCGGTTCCTGGGAACCCAAGTTCTGAGAGCCTTTTATATGTGCATGATGTTTTAGTACTTTTACAGTGTGGTGCCTCGGGGTTGCATTCTGAGTTGTGGCAAATTGTTGGAATATTTGAAAAACTTCTTTCCCCTTGTGTCATAACACGTGAAATTTAACACGAGGATTGCCTCAGATTCAGTAAACACTGTAAATGCATGCGTATTCAATAAAGCATTTCATTATAAACGCAGGTGTACATTCTTCTTGGAGGCTCTTCCACCGATATCTTGAATTATGATCCGGGACCGAGCAAGGGCCCCCTTTTAACATCCTGTCCGATTATCTTTCACTCTAGAGGGGCGCTTGCTCGGAATTTCACGGTACGTTTCATAGTGCGCGATCTACGAAATTGATGTGCGTTCAGCAGATTATTCTGGACATTTCGCGTGCCAAAGTTTGTCTTAACACAACTCAAATGCGTCAGCTTCACACCTGTCAACATCAAGTATGCGAACTATAGCTTTTAAAAAGCGCAAGGACGGTTGGTTGGCGCATCACGCATTTTTGTATGACACTTTTTCCCATTATTGATCCGTGAGTTACCTTTGATAGTGACACGACTCCCGATAACGTCGGGCGGCTCCTACCTCGGGAGTACGGGTATTCTTGACCATTCTGGAAGAGCGAACTCCCGAAGAAACGGCAACCTCCTTTATACTGCACCGAGCCCCTGTTTGACCTACTTCTCGCCAACAGCTGAGTTCTGACGCGCTTTCCGCCGAGCCTCAACCTCGCCCCTCTCGGCGCACCTCTCATTGATTCGCCCTTTCCACCGAGCCCCGAGTCTCACCATCGCCCCTCTTGGTTCCCCCTTTCCACCAAGCTTAGCAACGCCCCTCTTGGCAAGGCACTGTCTTCTCCGCTTTCCGCCAGGCCTCTCTCGGCACGGCGTAGCCCTCCTCTCATCCTACCGTGCCTCACTGTCGCCACCCCACAAGGTCACGTGACCAGCATTACACCGGCCCCGGCGAAGTGTCCACTAATAACAGCTTTGCTGTTAAAGACAACGTCATTTTCTGCATTTTATTCTATACAATGCTGCGGAGACCCTAATCCGTGCAATTATTCCTTGATCTGGCTGGTCTTTTCGTAGTGTTCGCTTGCACAAGGAACAACTTGAGCAACCAGACTATTTCATTTCCTCATGCTAGAAAATCAACTACTCGAAAGCCAAACGAGCGTCCTTTCTAGCAAATACCACCGGCACCATCGAGCAGCGCTTTTATTCACCACGCGTACAAACGGACACCTTCACTTCTTCCTCTCGTGTCCTTCTCGATGTGGCGCGTTCCGGCCGGAACCGAATTTCTGTGCCTACCTCCCAACAAATTATTTTTGTACTACGAAGGAAGGGGTACTTTCCTGCTTTGCGCTTTCGCGATTGCTGTTTTCGCGCTTTGAGCATGGAACGAACTTCGCATTCACGAGGAAATAAATTTAAAAAAATTGCGCTTTCGGTACACGTCAGACAGTTCGCCCAACGGCATAGATGCTGCGACGCCGACACGGCTGGACGCCGTGATTGCTTTGACACGCAACGCTTCCTCTTACCACTGAATGCAAACAGGATTTACGGAAATATTCGGCAGATCCCACGCGTTATGGGAATCGGTTTCATGCGAAGCATTCGCCGAGTACTCCTACGCTGTATTTTAAGGCTTTGAGCCAAACGTTACGAGGTGGATCGACGTGTTTTGGTAAGTGTAGTAGCTGTGTGTATATCGTGGGCTTACCAGGCACGTCGAGAACACGGGCGTTTAAAGGGTAACTTATGGTGCGACGTAACGTAAGCCCTCCCGTTATAGTACATACGTAAGCATTATCGAAACTAAGTGCATTTTATGGTGCACTAATGTGAATATCATACGTAACTTTCGTTAATGTATTCCTCTGGGGTCGAGCAATGCTTCAATATAGCTTGCTGAATCATAGAAATACAAATGTAATGTTTATTAGACCACTATAAAAGCGGAGCCAACACTGGAACCACAGACGTTAATCTCACATAACGCTTGTATCGTATGAGTGCAAATGTAGGGTTCATTGCTTTCTTGTAAAATTAGACAGCCAGCAGCACAAGCACAATTGACGTTGTATTGTCATTACACCTGCATAGGCTGTTTTTTTTCCGAAACAGTTTATAGCCTGGCGTGGTTTTGTGGTAGAATAGCTGATTGCCACGCAGGATACTTGGGTTCGATTCTTGTTGGAGTCCAAATTTTTATTATTTCAATTCGTCGGATCAACGCTGCCGATGTCGGTTTTTCTTAACGCTCTCGCATTTAACTTAGCAATGTCTGTTCTCGCCATTCCTGGGTAGATATAAACTGTCAGTCCCCTGTGGCGCATACCCGTACACCGCGACCCGTGGTAAAGTGGTATGTTGTGAAAGTAGCCCAAAGCTTCACTTCTCTAACTCTGTATGTGCCACAAGTGAATGGAGGAAAGCGTGTCACGACGTAAGCGGCAAGATTTTCACGTTATTCATGTCATGGCCCGACAGTCATATTCGTCAAAGCACCTTACCCTCCCATGACAATTTAGGCCTGCACCAAGTTGAGGAGGCTATCACGAGTGCACCCAGACGTAGGTGGTTAGATAGGTTGGTATATAGATATAAACGGTCAAAGTGCGGAAGGTTCCCCAAGAAATGCCTCGCATTAAAAAAAAAACCTAAAGTGTCGCAGTCCTTTACGGCTACAACAAGAGCTGCGTTTTTGCGACCATACGTTAAATTTAACAAGATGGAAGTCACGTTCACCAGTTTCCCTGGTGGGTCGTCTTTTTGCAGGTGTCACTTAGGACTTTCGCTGCTCGGCGATGCTGTGACTGGAGAATGTGACTATGATGAGAGCAACAGCGCATTGCGTAGTCGCGCATTCCCGCCACACACGCGATAACGCAGCCGAATATTTTCAGTATTACAGCGACTAGGTCGTTAAATTTAGCTTTTTTTTCTCAACTGAAACACCGCCTCCTTTCCCTTTAGCGAGTGTCATTCATTTTAACACGAAAGTGTTTTATGCCGGGGTCCACCAAAACTTCACTGACGTATTTCCGTCACGGATATGACGTTCTTAAAATGTACACGAACATAATACAAAGAAAAAAACCAGAAGAAAATGTTCCACGAACATGGCAAATTTGGGAATCGAACCCACGACTTCTGGGTCCGTGACGATAGATCGCCGAGCGTTTAACCCATTGCGCCACAAACGCATTCGCACAGAGCTACACAGACGCGCCTTATATATCTAACACTCCTCCGTGTACCTGCGCTCTTGCTCGGGGCGGCGCCGCCGCCTATGAGCAGAAAAGAGAAGTACTGCATTATGACACTAACGCGCACCGACAGTGAACGCTTCGGTGGTCTCAGCACTACGACGCTTCGATGCCAGCATTCGAAGGGACGCTGGCATCAAGAAGCACTACCAACGCCACCTAGGTGGCGTTCGCCCTACTCAGCACAGCGGAGCGTGGCCTCTGCAATCAGCTCTGAAAATGTTTCTGAAGTTGATCGCGGAGGCTGCAATTGCGACGCGCTATACGCGCTGATTTGACTCGGTGACGATTTAGTTACGTGCTTCGTCTTTCGCGTTGTGCTAGCGTGTGCAGCGTAGTGCAGTTTCCATATGCACAAACGGTGTTTCTCCGCTGTTTACTGATACGAGTGTGATGGCACCGACTACGAGAACTGCGGCATTAAGCGCCGTCGAAAGACAACGACGTCGGCGAGCTAACGTCGCGCAAGTGAGTTTGGTGCAGCGATGAACACGCCAGGGAGGAGCGGGAGGCCTTCGCGCGTTCATGGCTCAAGCTGGGAACTCTGCCTCTCGCTTTCCAGGAGTTGACCGCATCGCTACCCAACTGGCTGCCATACACACACCGAACCAAGACCGAAATGATCGTACCTTCGCCGAAGCGACCCGCCAGCGGGACGCCGCTCGACAATACGACGCAGGATGCCCAGCACCCCCACAGGATGACTCCGACCCGCAAATCATGCACCCTTCGCTGTAGCGGACCGCGAGTTCGCCAAACGATTCAGTGACAACGCGTTCGGTTTCGCCTGCACGGTTTGCGAACGCCTGTGGTTCACGTGTGATTTGCGCGATGCTCCGGCGCGTTCTCCGGACAATGTATCCCGGTCGCGAGTCTTTCCAAGACTTCCGCTTATGTGCCAACTGTTTCACTTTCGTGTTATACCGATTCCTATGACGGAGGGATCAGCCATATTTTTTTTCTTCGACTTCACGTGATATCCCCTTCTGACCCCGCGTCCAGCCTATTGGACATAAGAAAAAAAAAAGCGACGCAGAAAAGCAAGCAAAGGTAAACATGGAACCGAAACCACTTTTGCAGCTTCTCTAAGAGGCGAGCGATGCCTTTCTTAATGTAGTTCCTCCCTCAGCCACATTTTTTCTGGGGGTGCCTCAGAGTAATGACGTCGTCCACGAGGAAACTCGCGCGTTCGGCGCACTCAGGTATGCGAAATTATTTTAGGAGCTGTCTTCGCAAAATTCAAACAATTTAAATAATACGAGCTAACTTACGTCCTTTTGAAACAGTGGTGTAAATAGGTAGACTTTGTAATCAGAAGTTTGCTCGCAATGCCAGAATGCACTTATGCCCAGCACACTGTACACTAGGATGCAATTGGCACGCATCGTGCTAAGCATGGGGACCAGGAAGAACTAGGAGGCAGCGTCACGTGACAATCTCGAGCCCAGTAAAAAAAATGCGACAGGAGCGCGCTAGGCATCCTAGAGTAAGGCGTTCTAGGCCGGCTGGTTGGTTCATAGCTTGTAGACGTTATTAAACTACGTGAACAGACGAGGACACGAGTAGGAAACGCACAGAACACCACGAGCGCAGACTGCCAACTGTTTATTTCTGGTAAGCAAGGAACGGATATTTCAGTCAGGAACCTGGACACGTGACCAACCTGTAAATCTCGCATGTGTAGACAAACATAAGAATATTGCTGAATAAGAGTGCAGTCCAAGATAGCGGCCAAACGAACACCGCAAATCATGTGGCCAACCTCGCTTAGTTTTGCGCATGTGAAGGAGCCAGAAAAGCTAGGTGTCACTTAACAAATAACCAGAGCAAAGGTGAACTGATGAGGGCGTAGCATCGCTTGTAGAAAACATAAAAGACTGACCGATCAACAAATGTAAAGATGAATATGGCATAAAACAGCATGAAAACCAAAAATATGGCGCAATGAAGAAAGAACAATTGACAGAAGTAAAGGGGGAAGGCGACAGAATTGAAGGCGACTTCATAAACCAGTAGCACCCCGTTCGAAATACTGAGGGTCTCCCGCAGTTTCAGCATAAAAAGCAACAAACAAACAATGTAACAAAAAGCAACAAAAAAGCAACAAGAATGTTTTTACGAGGCACTCTTCAGGGAACCAACTTTTTTTTTGTCCTTCCATCAAGTCATTTTTCGTTCGAAAAGAAGGACCTTGCCGGAAACTCTGGCCTCTTGGCGCTCAATTTTCTGAGAGACGAATGATAGGATAACTAATATGCACTGAAATTCACATTGATGCTGCGTAAGAAACAAGAGGCCTCCTCCACATATTGCTGTATCAGCAAAATCAGCGTACTTAAGTCAGCTGCAGTAGTCTGAAGCGCAGGCAGTGCATATCACTTGAACCAAAACGGTCACAAGTAAGAAATTGAGACAGTAGAAACACTTAAAGAAAATGACCTTATAAAGCCGAAGCATGTGAGCGAGTTGTGTTCGTCGACTAACGTCCCACCGCTGCTCTTTGGTGCATTTAGAAAACTCGGTCTTGTTAGGAGAGAACTTCGTCTTGATGAGGGAGCCGCAATAAAGTTATACATATCTGATCAAGTCGGCCGCCTTCAGTCAGACCATACCCAAGTACCAAAAGCAACCGTCACATTCACCGGATAACCCAGGTACGTGACAACGTGCAGAGAGAAAGAAAAAAAAGGACCAGGAAGTAAAGATGACTCTCTCCAAGAATATCCTTTACCGGAAAAGAAAGCGAGGGTCTCTGGACTGGTCTTCGAATGCATTATTCAGGTACTTCCAGCGCTGAGCGGAGATTCTTTCTATCGGTGCCCTCGCATTCGGCTGGGCCCTTTAGTTTCTCTCTACACAAGAAGAAAGAAAGAAAGAAAAGAAAAGAGGCAGCACGCAACTAAGTCAAATATGGGAATAGCTAAGCGCGGTAGCCGGCTCTGAATTACGACCGCGTGCATCGAATTCCGAGGAAGCGGGTTCCAGGTTTCCGAGTATGCAGTGTGTACCGTATAAGGCGGGTACTTTCTCCCTCCTTTACATCTCCTCATTGAAGGGAGGATTTAAAACCGTGCAGTGTTGGTCGTACTATCTCAGACGATGAAACGTGTGCGCACAAGGAAGAGCCCGCGTTGTGTTCATGTGTTTTACGCGATAAATAGGGACACTATTAGTCCTGTGTATTGTGTCGCTCTCGTCTTTCCTAACAGAAATACGAAAACGATGCAATGTACAGAACTAAAAAAAAATTCAGCTAAATAACCAAACTTGAAACCAAACAACAATCTTGCTAAAATTCCCTCACTGAAAGCAGACTACCGGTCGTCCTACCACTCTAATGTACAGCAACAAATGACAGGCGAACACCCGCATTTTTTCCCAACGGTCGCTGCTTTGTACACTATGCCGTAGTGGCCGGAGTGTGAATCATATTCGCACACAGCAAGATAATTTTGCGGCCAATGCCAAATTGTCCCAGCTGATCACATCAATTGATATCTGAATGAACATACCCTGGCTAGTCGCGCGAAATATACACGAGCCTCATTAAATATACGAAGACACTATTTCATCAGCCTTTCTTACATGATGACTCTAGAATAATAAAAAAAAAATCACGCTGTCCCCTATGCATTAGCCTAAGACGAATAGAAGGTGATATCCCTCTTCTTCCTCTTTTTGATTTCAGTCGATTGAACCTATCCCCCGCGAAAGCTTTCTGCGTCGTACGTGGTTTTGCACTATCTCCAGGATCGCAGGCATTGAAAGCTTACTGCACCTCGCGGGATTTCGCAGTGCCTCCCGGATCGGCCTAGTCATAGTGACGCCCTCATCTGATGTCATAGTGACGTCCTGACGGGGATCGGGGATCAACGACATCCTTTCGGGGATCAGTGACATCCTGATGAAGTCATATAGTGACGTAATCCCATGACGACTTTTTGCATCACACGCGTTAACGACACTGCTGCCGACGATCAATTTTCCCGTTTGAGGAGGCCTCTAAGTGACCTTCGTAAACGTTAATGCATTGTACAGGCTAGAGTAAAAAATTGCGCAGATCCCACGCCTCGTGGGAATCGGTTTCATGCGAAGTAGTCAGGGAGTAGTTGTCTGTGCTGCATTTTTTGGTTTTGAGCCAAGGGTTACAAGGTGGATCGACGTGTGTTTGTAAGCGTAGTAGTTGTGTGCACATCGTGGCCTTACCAGACACGTCGACTACACTGGCGTTTAAAGGGCAACTTATGGTCTGACGTAACATCATCACTCACTTCAGAGCGCAGACGTTAGTATTATCGAAACGAAGTGCACTTTACGGTGCGATGTTGTGAATATCATACGTAGCGTTCGTTAGCGTATTTCCTTCGGGGTCGAGCAACGCTTGAATATAGCTTGCTGAATCAAGGGAATACAAATGTAATGTTTATTAGATAGCTACAAAAGCGGAGCCAACATTAGGAGCACAACTGACGTTAACCCGACATGACGCCTGTATTGCCGGAGTACATATGTAATGTTTAGTGCTTCGTTATAAAATTATATAACCAGCACTGCATCCACAACTGACGTTGCAACGACATTACGGCTGCGCAGGGTCTTTTTGCAAAGCAGTTTCAAGACCTGGCGTGGCTCTACGGTAGAATACTTAACTGCCACAGGAGAATGCCTTGGTTCGATTCCTGCTGGGATCCTGATTTTCATTCTTTGCATTCGTCGCGTCAACGCTGCCGGTGTCAATTTTTATTACTGCTCTGGCATTTAAATTACCAGTGTCTGTTCTCGCCATTTCTTGGTATATATAAATTGTCAATCACCTGTGGCGCATACTCCCATACTGCGGCCCGTGGTACACGGGTATGTGCCACCCGTGTCTGGAGGAAAGGGTTTGACGACGTATGCGACAGGATTGTCTCGTTATTCATGTTATGACCAGGCAGTCATATTCGTCAAACCCTCTTACCCTCCCATGCCAATTTCGGTCTACACCAACTTAAGGAGGTGATCACGAGAGCGCCCAGACATAGGCGGATAGATAGATAGATAGATAGATAGATAGATAGATTGATAGATAGATAGATAGATAGATAGATAGATAGATAGATAGATAGATAGATAGATAGATAGATAGATAGATAGATAGATAGATAGATAGATAGATAGATAGATAGATAGATAGATAGATAGATAGATCACAGTGCCTGTGGTTCGCTAAGAAATGTTTCGCTTTAAAGTCTAAAGACCATAGAATCAGCGAGAATTTTCATTTCTGGCGCAGTCATGCTACATGAAAATGTAACAATGCATAATGGTGGTCAAACAGAAACAGGCGCACGTAAGCTGTACCATATTATTTCAGACATGATGCCTAAGCTGCGAAGACAATATTTTTAGGCTCCGTTATCCCATACATTTGCTCTCTTTTGTATGCGACAGTTAAATCATTTCAAACACACTCTGTGACAGTGTCGCAAAAGAAGCAAGAGTTTACTACATCGAGATAGGAAAGGAGCTCATTCTGGTTTATATTTTGAGGTTGTCTGTTTACTTAAACACCGGATCGTGCGACTTAAAAGGTGTTTCTTTTTCATAACCAAAAATGTTCGAACAGGCGCACAGTGCGAATTTATGGAACACACGCTAACGATATTATTTTTTCATTTACAAATGATATAACGTATGTTTCCCAGTTAGCCGCAATAATAATCTGAGTGAATGTTGCTGGCTGTATGGCCACTTTCTGGCGCGTCAACAAATTGATCTATCTCTTTCAAAGCCGGCGACCATGTTCCTACCGTCTATAAAGCCGCCGTGACAGAAACAAATACCCGTTCAACTGACCATTTGAAGAACCGCAGTGGCTGAGAGAAAGAGGAAAGGCAAGGCTGCTGGGGCAAACACAAACTTATAAGAAACAAGCAATACCGTTTGGCAACGCCAAATCTGGTCCAAGATTCTCGTCGCTTCAAGGCTTCCCCGTCGAAAAACAACCATGGGTGTCATCTGACCAACTGGAGTGGCGGCTCGTCTCTATTGACACACACATGAACATTTGATAAATCTAAAAAATACGCCTAAATTTCAAGGAACTACGCTAAGGCGTGACAAAAGATCGAGGAGACGAGGAAAGGCCGGTCTTCTCGTTCATTCGTTCGGTTTTAGCGCTGCTTTTTCCATCTGAACACATGCGCATATATATATATATATATAGTAGTGGGAAAAGAATCACGCGGACCCCGATAGAATAAGAAATGAAGAAAGAAACTACGACTTTCGTTGGTTTGGCACTTTGACACTTTGCACTTTGACACTTATATATATCTATATATATATATATATATATATATATATATATATATATATATATATATATATATATATATATATGCTGGGTGGCGAAGGCAAGTCCTTCGCCGCAAAGCAGAGTGTTCTGTCGGAGAAAGTGTGTGAGAGTTTAGACGCAGTGACTCAAGTCATGACGACTGCAGCCTTAAGTGCACAAGTGCAGCGAAAGATGTACTGCATTTTTGACAACATGTTAAATCTGCCGAAATTCACATTCGAATAAGCAGCATTATATATATATATATATATATATATATATATATATATATATATATATATGCGCAGAGAGAGAGAGAGGTTCCACGTGAAGCATATTTCACAGCAGTGCTTCCCTTGTTGTCAGAAGTGTGTGAGAGGACCATAATATCATTATTTCAGTTATCTTACAGTATGCGATCTTGTTATCATGGGCTCCTGTGGCATTTGCTCCCAACCTTCTAGATGACCCATGGTAGCAATGTATATCAGCCTGCATTCGGTGGCGTTAACTTCCGATACATTGTTCGATCTAAATGCGAAGCATTTCTTAGTTAACCCAAGCCCCTTTGAGCGGTTTCTATCTATCTATCTATCTATCTATCTATCTATCTATCTATCTATCTATCTATCTATCTATCTATCTATCTATCTATCTATCTATCTATCTATCTATCTATCTATCTATCTATCTATCTATCTATCTATCTATCTATCTATCTATCTATCTATCTATCTATCTATCTATCTATCTATCTATCTATCTATCTATCTATCTATCTATCTATCTATCTGTCAAGCAACCTACATTTGGGTGCTCTCGTGATCGCCTCCTTAGCTTGCCTGTGTTCTCATGACATGGATAACGTGAAAATGAGGTCGCGTACGTCGTCAAACCATGTCCCCCAGACACTTGTGGCACATGCTTGTATAGCGCGGGCCACATAAAGCAGGTATGCGCCACAGGTGATTGACAGTTTATATCTTCCCAAGAACCGCGAGAACAGACATTGGTAATTTATATGCGAGAGCGTAAAGAAAAACCGACAGCGGCAGCGTTGATCCGGCCAATGCGAATAATAAAAATGAGGATCCCAACAGCAATGGAACCCAAGCATTCTGCGCGGCAATCAAGTATTCTACCACAGAGCCGGGTCACGGCTTGAAACTGCTTTGGAAAAAGACCCTATGAAGACGTAATGTCAGTGCACCGTCAATTGTGGTTGCAGTGCTGGCTATCTAGTTTTATAACGAAGGAATAAACATTAGATATGTACTCTTGTGATACAGGCATTATGCCGCGTTAACGTCAATTGTGGTTCCGTTTTGGTTCCGCTTTCATAGAAGTCTAATAAACATTACATTCGTATTCCAATGATTCAGCAAGCTTTACTGAAGCGTTGCTCGACGCCGAAGGAATACGCTAACGAACTTTACGTATGATATTCACATCATCGCACCACAAAGTGTAGTTCGTTTCGATAATACTACAGTATGTGCTCTAAAATGAGTGTTGACGTTACTTCAAACCACAAGTTACTCTTTAAACGCCGGTGTAGTAGGCGTGCCTGGTAAGCCCACGATGTGCACACAACTACTACGCTTACAAAAACAGGTCGACACATTTCGTATAGCCAAAAGAATGCAGCATAAACAACTACTCATCGATTGCTTCGCATGAAACCAATTTCCACAAGGCGTAGGATCCGCCGATTTTTTTTTTTATGGTTAACGTTGTCCTTTTCGTTTCTTTCGTCTTCACTTCTCTCTTCCCATTACTACCTTTCCCGACGGCTGTAACCGGCGAAATCTGCTTGCGCGCGCCCGGACCACCACAGATTTGACAGAAAGTGCCCATCCGGTTTAACTCGAACCATCTCGTGCCTGTCGCGTTTTTTTTTTAGGATAATAATAACTCGAAACAAGGCAGCTACCAGTGGTCACGGTGTCATCAAAGGAGGTCGTGATCAATCAAACGCAAGTGGCAAGCGCGAAGCGAACCTCTGGAAAGGTTCGCTTCCCTGTAATAAGTCGGAGAGCGATAACGAACACAAGCTTACCTGCCCCTCAAGGTCTGTCCCATGCGCGTATGGCGTCAGACACCTTTGAGTTCTGCCCTTTTCAAGGAAAGTACACCTGAAAAATCTTTCCCGGTGTTTGAGCTCTCGGTCACCAAGATCCGGTGTTGTAAACAGCAGTCACGTCGTCCTCTCTCGGTTCCCGGAAGCTTCCGGCCTTCGAAGATTCCTGGAGAGATCGAGAAAAGGTTGGAAGTTAGCACGGAGTTACGGCCGAGTCTTTGAGGCCCAGTAAAGCGCGTTGACATTCTGCCAGTGCAGAAGAAATATATATCTTTGGAGCCTGCAGAATGTACAGGAAAGGCCGAATTAGCCGCGCGCAGTGTTCGGCTTTCAGATCATTACGTCATTTCTAGGGCTGTCGATCACGACGCGTTATAATTGAATAGCGTATTTCCACCGATAATGCCCCGACTGGGAATTGAATTTGCTCGTGACAATCGACACGTGCAACCGTATAATGCGCCTAAATTTAATTCTAAACTTCAAAGCGCGGTTTATGGAAAAGACACATTATTGGACTGCGAGATGATTATCTAGAGTGTCTACGTCCCCATGTCAGACTAGTAACTCCGATTATGATCTTTCGACACTAATCCGGGAATGCTGCGCCTTACAAACTGTGCGTTATCTAAAGATAACATTTGTTCTCCTACGCATTATAACACACACACACAAAAAGGAAATAAAGGCAGAAAAAAATACACAGGCACTTATTTTTTTAAATATGGTTGTATTGCCTATGCAGGAAGAAGTTAATTAGAAGTTTTCTAGAATGGTGCTATGAGATGTGCTGCAATGATCAGCCAAACGCATCCCACTAAATTTTATTCGTGAAGTAATTAAATAGGAGCGGTATATAGAAGGTCATATAACACGATAGGCGAAAAAATAGAGTAAAAATAAATACAAACAGAAAAGCGGTATATTTAGGTGTCTATGAAGCATGCTTAAGGAAAGTGTAATTTACAAACATAGGATTGCGTGTTTTTAGTGTTATAGCACAATGATTGACGACTGCACGCCAACAAATATTAGCTCTCTGTTGGCAGTATACGAATAGGTGCTCACATTGTTTTGCTTTTTGATGTCTTTCCATTTTTTTTGCTATGTCATCAAATAGGACTAATACACAATTACGCCATTAGTCATCTCATGGGCATAGGCAGAATCTAGAACTAAACTTACTTTTATGCGTAGCAATGAAAATTCCACTAATGAATATGCATACTCATCTATGCCTCATCTTGTACCCTGTACCACTTCGAACAACAATGAGAAACAACAATTATTTTCGTAAAGATGAGAGATAGAGAGAGATAATAAAACGAGAGAAAGGCAGGGAATTTAACCAGAATTGTAGCATCCGGTTTGCTACCCTACACTAAGGGGAGGGGGAAAGGGAAAGAAAGATAGAAAGGACAGGATTTTGCTTTTCTTAGTCGAGTAATAGCAGCAGCATTCTAGTTCGCAAAATCAGGGTCGTTTAATTTCGAACGAGCACGCAAGCGAGCGTTCTAATTAGAACACCTTTGCCTTTCCGTTGAGGCCTACTCGGTAACGAGGTTTCGCGAAAAACCTCTATCTCCCTTGAACGTACGCACAGCACAGCACGCACCGAGGCTTTTCGCTTCCCGCACGCAGCTCAGTGTGGATGGCCGCACACGAGAGCAATTTGGCGCAAGTTTCCGAGTGGCTTGAGCACGAGTTAGCAGTGGGGATCCGCGTTCTGCTTTTGCGGGAAGCTGCTTCACCTCCGAGAGCAAAGCGCGGCCCGTGCCTGTGTCGCGCGCATTGCCTGCCGTTCTCAGGCATGCATGATCGCCGTTAACACTTCTTGCTAATTACGTGTAAACGTGGCGCCGCTGCGCGCTGCAACTAGCGCGTAGAGTTTTAGTCAGTTCGAGGGGTGCGTGATCTCCACAACAGCAGAAACGATGCCAAGGATTTAGGCGTTTTGTTAAATTTCTAGACTTCTCTATCCTTCTCGTAAGCATTGCGCGCGCAGTCACCCTAATCAGCAATTATATGGTGTTTCGCCGCGCAGTAACCTCGCTAAAGACGTTGCTGTGTTTCTTTATATCAAGTTGTACTTGGGTAAACACTTTATAGGCATTGATATCTCCGGGCGAATGAATAAATTGTTGGGAGGCAAAATAGAGAAAGGGAGGATTATTATTTTTTTCTTTTTGTTTTGACGCGTGTATTTGTATCGGTGGTAGGTAAGTGTGGAAACCGTATTAGGCAGAGTATGTGCCTGTGCATTAACGTGCGTGGCATCTGGACGTAACACTGTGAGAGAAAGATAAGAGCTAATGCTAACGTTAAACTTTAGACGTTGATATGGCTAGTAGTCTTCCATGCTGAATGAGATTTCCGAATTATTATGGTGACTTCCGAATGGTCGCAGCAACGTCACCGCAGATGTCAGCGTGGTGTCGTACCTTATATTTATACCTCATATACTGGGCGAAACAGAGAGATAGAAAGAAAGCAGCATCGATGCGACTGGGAAAGCGCCTTCGCTCTAAGCAACTTTCATGCATGCAATAGGGTATAAAAATGAAGAATAGAGAATCTTAGTTCCCCAGCCGCAGCGGGAATCAAATGTTATGTATGATTTAAGGATGATGAAGTTTGTGTTACCATTCGAAAAGGTACACGCTGAAGGAAAGTTAAAAGCAACCTACGGGATGCCCTCAACTTCTCCAACATCCAGCTTACGAAATCACTCGAACACGGCTTTCATTCTATACTTCTCGCAGTCGTGGACTCCGACGACGAAAGCGACGAAAGCAGGACTCCGACGACGAAAGCAAAGGACGCCAGTCTACCCACTTTGTTCTCTGCTTCTGTGAGCGTGTATGTGTTCTCGGCCACCCAGTCTGAGTGGAACTCCGTGGTGAACCAGAAGAGAGTACACAGATGAACGAGAGCGTCTTACCGATGTTTGGACTAGGCTAAGACTCGATCTTGCTGCAGGAGTTGAGGAATAAGCAAAGAAAGAACGATGTGCACTGAAAGAGCCTAGAATAGCTTACGAAGAATGTGCTTGGGATTTTCCAGAAGCGGGGTGACGAAATGTTTCCTATCTCGTAATGAACTTCGGTTTATTGCAACAGAAGAACAACCGGTGAGAATGGAGAATAATGCACCACCTTACAGGGAAAAGTGACTTGCGGTTGTATTTTTTGATGGTAGTTACTAGAAACAACGAAAAAAAAAATATGACGAGGACAATGCTCGCTGTCGAAAATTAGGACAGCCCTTTAGTTTGTTTGTCTTTTATTGAAAAAAATGAACTAAGTGTTATCGCCGTTGCTCAGCGAAGGCTACCCCTTTCAACTTGGTTGTTAAGACAATGATAAAATTTAAGAAAGAAAACAAAACCTATATACACATATGCAGGCCTGCATTTGGCGAGATCAAACGTTGTCGTTTTAACACAGCACACATAGGAGCATGGTGGGTGTAGTTCGCTCAGTAGTATTATGTAGAATAGTATATAGATATATAATGAAAAAAAAAACCTTAAGAAGGCTAGCCTACTCCTCTATCTTTAACAAAATACCTTCGATTGCAGCTGTTCGTGACAGCAGGCGTCAACCGTTGGTCGTGTTATTTGCTGAACTCACGATGGACTTATGACAAGCAGTTCATATCAACCGAAAATGGTATCGAACAAGCCCAACGTTAATTATTCGTCATTCAATCAAATCATTCAATGTGGTCTTAAATTGTACTCATTAACGCATCCTAATAATTTACAAGACAGACGGTGAAATTCATTTTGTATACAGAGAGATTTGTGAATTCAGAAATATAGTGCAGCGCTGACGTTTCGATCCACGTAGGTTTCTCTGGGAAAAGGAAACATTGCCAACTCTTAACCACTCGTGATCTAGCATAGCACCGAAAATCACCCACCACCAGGTACACTTAATAGCGTCGTCGCAAATATTATGTTCGCCAGTTATGAAAAAATTCGACAATTTTTTTGTTAATGACGCTCTCTGCAAAGACAGATACAAAGATCATAAGCCAAACATAACCCTACACAAACTCTATGGAGAGCAGATACAGGGCACTGCCGCGCAGTTTGGCTTGACTCTCGTGTTCCGATTTACATTGGTCCGCAACTTATGAAGGTGTCAGTGCCCTGCTTCTAAAATAAAAGCTTTGAAGTAGTTTCTGGGTCACATATTTTTGTACGAAACCCATGGAAGCACAATAAATCACGCCTGCATGCATCTCTAACACTGACAATAGCTTCATCGAAGCAGTTATATGAACTTAAGTTCACATTTAATGGACTTTCTTGTTCCATTTCTGTTTTGTCTGGCTCCAACTGTTTGACACAAATTGTGAAGCAACTCAAAAATACTGTAAAGTATCGTGGTAGGATATCCCACGTTGACTTTTATCGTGTCATAGTAAGTGTTTCCGACATTGCGATGTTGTTGGTGAGATAGCACGAAAAATGCGACATTAGAAGAGTGGCTTGTCTTCCCTGTTGTTATGTCTTGTTTTTTGCGCTGTTTTCCCAGCAAGTATAACCAACGCTTCCAAAATACGCACGCTTCATTGTGATCTTGTAAAAACAAAAAAAAAATGTTCGAACAATCAGCAGAAGTGAATATTCAAAAATGTCAAACCCCTTCTCAGCGCTGCCCTGGAAATTGAAATTTTCTTGAATGCCAAACGCGAAAAAAAAAAGAACAGCACACATAACTTACAGTAAAAAAAAAAAGATTTTCGTTCCTCGTGCCTTCTTCATATTTTTTTCCCCTCACGACTAAGAATGCATATCGCAACAAGACACACATAGACAGCGACTCGAACAGGAACTGCACACGCTAGACTCCGGGCGAACGTTTTCGTTTGCGAAAATACTAGGCCCATGGCCGTCTAGTATAAACTAGAGTCACTGTATATGCTACCTTTAGGTAGCAGAGTTGCGCATAGGTCCGGCTAGCAACCACAGTTATGCGGTAAAGTCGCACTTCGTTTTTGCAGGCGACATGCCTACCGTGTCGCCGATTAACCTGTCTGGCGTGTCGAAGGCCGACGATGAACATTGGCTGTCGATGGCTAGTGTTAATTCAGCTCGCTGCAGCGGCGGCGTCGAGAAATCAACAAATTCGCCCAAGCGGCAGCTTCTCCGCAATGCATGGTTGCTAGCGGCGTTGGAAGACAGATGCGTAAC